>NW_026555342.1:15765613-15918250 GCF_029017545.1 Prosopis cineraria | reverse complement strand
TTCAAACTAACTAGTCATTAACTAAGGCACTAAGGGCTAACGGAACTGTCATTAGTAACCAGTGTTCTGTAATAAGTCCCTTTCAAACCACATTTCCAAATATTCAAGAAAATATTCACCATTGAAATAAAATTTTTCATGAATCATTCTTCATAGCAATTTAATAATTTTTAGAATAAACTCCATAATTAGAATTCAAACTTGTATTTACCAATTAACTAAAATTACCAAATCTGGCAAAGATAATTTCACAAAATAAAGTATTTTAATCAGCAAAATATCTAATAATCACATTGTTGTTGTAAAAAGAATTTGCATAAAAATGTAATATTTTAGTAACGAAAATTTTGTTGGAATATTAATTGGGATGTTATCTATTTACCTACAGTATTCTTAAGTGTAAAATTCACCCTTTAAAGCTTCAATCCTCCCTTACTACCCCAATCAAGATTTCTTTCTCCAAATCTCCTATTCAATAATGCAAAATTTTATTGACCTTAATCTACATTTAATAAATCATTTCCTATAACAACACTATAGTTACTAAGTTCTTAAAGTAATCCAATATATAACTAAAGTACTTCAGTGCCTACAATACTTTTTATATGTATGTATGTATGTATGTATGTATGTGTATATATATCCAAAACTTTGTCTATACTACACTTGTCTTTCCAACTCCACGCAAGCACAAGTAGTTAAATTTTAATCAAGATATATATATTACATGAGTACACACACCCAACTCTTAAAAAAAAAAAATACTTCTATAATCCACTTTATCAAACACTTTAAGTGCATCCTAAAATGAGTCAACACCATAATTTATAAGTCATCAATAATGCCATTTTTAAAATTCAATTAACCACCCAATAACTACATAATTAAAATTCTCCACAAGGCTAAGTGACTGACTAAAATAGAGCCCATAACAAATGTATCATCATAAGAATTAATAGAATTCATAAATTACATAATTAAATAAAACTCTTTTTAATAGGACATTTCTGTCAAATGCCTATCACGCATCAATTCTTAAATTCAAATTAACATTTTCCTCCCTAATTCCAACTCCAAAAAATTTTACAAAATAGATATTTGAATCAATCAACCTTCTCAAATTCCATTAAAGATAATTGTCTTCCAATGATAATTTATTTAATCAGCAATATAATCATAATATATATCCAAAATCAAGCCATTATAATAACAAGACTCTCTCTTAAACATTCTATCAAACACTTTATGAGCATTGAACCTCAACTATAACCAAGCTTTTTCCTATCCAGTTCCATTTCCTAAAATTTCTAACATAGACATGTAATTAATTAGCTTCTAAGGTTCCATTTAATCAATAAATAAATCAATCTTAATTCAACAAAAATTAAATCCTCATCCTCCATACTACTCACGCCAACAAAGAAAGGAAGGAAATATTTTACAATCTCAACCCACAATTGCTCGTGCAACAATAGAGAAGTGAAGGAACAAATTACCTCACCTCAAATCATCCACAACATGGAAAGGAAAGAACAGAAAAGGGGTGACAGAACCGGGGAGAAGGAGACAGCTACAACCCAACCTCCAGCTCAAGAATTAGAATCCACAAATCTTAGACCAGCTCCTCGTGTGCTAATGATTTTTGAACAAATGGAGGAGGAAGAAAGGGTCCGACAGCACCCACCAAGAGATATGAAGAACAGAGATGAATGGGGAACCAAGAGCTCCTTACCCAAACCATAGTGCTCGGTCACACGGTCAGTGATCTGAACAACAGGGAGAAAGGATGGAGAAACCGGATGAAGGACGAGTGCACACACACACTCTCTCTCTCTCTCTCTCGGTCTAGAATTTTTAATTGAGGAAGAAGAGGAATGAAGAAAAATGAAGGCACTTCCTTTCGCAGATCTAATGCTCTCTGTGTTTTTTTTTAAAAAAAATTGATGGAGGCAAAATGATAATTTTAATGAAACAAATAGCAAAATAAAATCCTTTCCTTACACTAAGAGGGTTCAAACCTTGGACTTGTCTGATGAAAATCTAGCTCAGCTACCACTAAACCAACTCTCTTTCTTGATAATCCTAATTGAAAATTAATATAACTACTATTAAAATGAAAACTTGTGTGTGTGTGTGTGTTTTTTTTTTTTAATTTAACTTAAGTTCTTGGGTTATTACAAGACATATGTTTATATTAATATTTTCAATTAATTATTTTAATAAATTTATAATTGATTCATTTATTTGCTTTCCATCGTTTCCTTCAACTATAAATTCAGATGTTACTCATTGAAATTTTTTTGTCTTAGATATTATAGTTGACCTTGCACCTCCAGTTGAACATTGAAAGGCTCTATTTCTTTTTGGAACAATTGAAACACACGATAGTTACTTTGGATGTAAAAATATTTTGTTTTAGAAAAAATTTAATTTAGCGTTCCACATATGGCTGTAGTTAGGTCATCATTTTATTTTGTTGGTATATAATTTGCTAGTGTAGAGCTATTCTTCTTTGTTGGATTGATTGGCTAGTTTCACTATTGTAGAAATTTTGGGAAGTCTAAATTACAAAGAAAACTTAGCCAAAATTTCTACAAAATATTCAGAATTTATGAACTTTATAAATATAGATATAATTGTATATCGATAATTTAACTTAATTTTTGATTAATTAAAGCTTATAGAATTTAAAATTATCTCATATTTCGTGTCGGTCAGACCCTTAGTACCAGGGTGTGACACCTTTAACTTATAGTATATAGACATGTGCTGCATTGCCATGTGGCCCAATTCTACATGAACATATATATTTACAACACAACAGAGAAACTTCTCACTTTGTCGATCTGGACTCTATTAATTTTCTTGTGAATAAATTTACAGAGAAACAGATGGGAATAGAAAAATGATGATCCTTCTTGACATTTGAAAAACACTTTAAAACATTATCATGTGATCCTTCTCATCCATGTCTGCGGACAACGCGTACTACTTTACCAGCCATTCATCAATCACATCTCAACCAAATGGTTTGTTTACGGAGTCGTCTCTTAATTATGCTCATCGTAGCTCGTTGGTTTTATTGAAAAAGGCCTCGAAGGCAACTCCATGTGATCTCTCTATCACATAACATGTCCTCCACCTGTAATGTATATATACTCATAGTTATGTGCTTTTACTCAATTTTCAATATTCAAACACTTCCGTCTAATTCTCTTCTTAACCACAAAATGATGGATTTTTGTGTAATAACCCAGAAATTTTAAATAGAACTAAAAATATAAATAAAGTGTTTTAAGTATATTTTTTATTAATTTTGAAAATAAATTTAATAAAAAAAAGTTGGTTTAGAGGAGATTATGCAACCACATATTTGATTGACCCAAGTTTGAACCAGAGGTTAAGAGTGAAATTTTTTTATTTTATTTTTGCTTCAGCCTTTAAATAATTACCATTTTACCACTCTGTTATTGGGGGAAGAAAACGGAGATGCAGAGTTTAGAAAAGATCAGAAGCTTCTTTCCCCTTCTTTACTTCAATCTTGACCCAGGGTGAGGCAGAGAGAAGGACTGAAAACTTTCTGCGTCTTCGTGAGAATGTCAGTCACTGCCTTTCATTTTCGTCCGAGCAGCTGGGGGGGCGTGCGTTGAATTGCTCTGCTTTGTTCTCCCCTGCCTCGCGTCATCTCCTTCATTATTGTGTCCTCTGTTTGCTATCGTAGCTGGTGTCGTGGATGTGCCGAAAATATTCTTTCCTCCTTTCTTCGCCGGCGCCGACAACGTTGAGTAGCGTTTGGTTGTTCCTTTTTCTGTGGGTGCTGTCATCGGGTCTCTTATTCAGCGTCTTCCCTGTTCAGCGCTGCGGACTTCCCTTCCTTTCTTCTTGGTTCTGCTTCTACCACTAATGTTTTGAGGTGAGAGACTTTTCTTCTCCCTTCCTCCTTGCCGGTCCCGTGTGGGCGTGTCTTGGCTGGGTTGTGTTTTCTTATTTTTGGCTGCACTTGTGTGTGTTAAGAAGGAGCAAATAAGGTTAATCAAATTAAAAACTTGAGTTTAAGAACATATCTTTGGAAGGAAATTTCACTTAACTCAAGAGCATATCTTTGGTAGGAAATTTCACTTAAATCATGAGCATATCTTTGGTAGGAAATTTCACTTAGATATGTTGGTTATTGCTTGAGGATGAATTTAGAGTTAATTTTCTTTGAACTTAAATTTAATTCTTGATGAGAGTTGAGTGTGGAAAGTATGATAAATTTTGCTATTAATCTAGAAACTATTGGGGAAGTGAGTGTGGTTAGGAAGTCTCATTGAATGAATTAAAAATTAATACACACTATGTGTTGGTTGAAAAGTTCAAAAAAGGGTCATATCACCATTAAATAATTTAACAATGGCTAAAACAATATGGAGAAGTATTGTGATATAAATGGTAATGTTTGGGAAATTTTGTATTATTTAGATTAATTATGTTCATATACCAATGTTGGAAGGAGATTTATTTGACTTGAAGAAAGCTTATTAAATTTTCTTTTATTGAATAAGGCATTTGGAGGGAAGAAGACTTTGATAGAAGTTTAGTTTATTAATTTTGCCTTAAACATTTTGATTATTGTTGTAAGAAAAGCATGTTCAAATGACATTCTTTTCATATTTGAAATGATTGTTATATAAGTACTGGACTTAGGGAGTTAGATAAATGTAATTACTTACATTGGAAAATTTTGGGATGAAATTTAAAGAGAAAAGAGCTTAGAATTTTAATTTGGGAATTTATGTTTGTAATGTGTTTGATAAAAATATCCATTAAGGGAGAAATTTAATATATGGTGGCAAAATATATGTGATGATTACATTGTTTGAGAATTTTAATTTGGGAATTTATGTTAGTTAAACAATTATTAGAAAACAATCACATATTTTCTTTAATAGAAGTTAAGATTAGAGTTAGATTCTATTTTCAAATGGTATTTTGATTGGGGAAAAAATAATATAACAATGGAATTACTTGGACACTAGGATTTAAAGACCAAGCATTGTTGCAGGAGGACAAGTTAGAAGTAAGATATTTATTGGTAATCTACTAAGTAAGTGAATAGTATCCCAATTAATTTACTTATAAAATTATTTTTTAAAATATTTTTTATAGATTGTTTTAATAAAAAATTTATTATGTATGAGATATTTTGTAATTTAAATTTCTTTATCTTGTAAAATTATTTTTTTATCAGTTTTGGTAATTTTGATTTCTCAATAAAATGTAAGAAATTTACTTTTATTAAAATTTTGGTTAAACATATTCATATATAATATACATATTTGATGTTATGATTTAATTTTGTTATTAACTACTATATTTGAGAATTCTTTCATTTCATTAAATTTTATGAAAGGAATTGGAAATAATCTTTTGAATAATTGTTTGCAATCATTTATAATAATATTGATTGATCTTATCGTTAGAAAACAATTATTTATTATGACTCATGTATGGGAAAGCATTGAAGATACTATCTTATGATGATTATATTGAAAAGAGCATAAATGTTTATTTTTATAACCCATGCATGCTTGTTTTAAATTGGGGGACATATTTTAGAATGCTAATTGCTAACAACAATCTTGTTGGCCCTTAACGTGCTATGGTACATCTAGCTAGTAGAGTACTTAAAGAAAATGCTAGCCTGTTGCATAGGCCAATGCACATGAAATGAAGGAATGGATACTCGTGAATATCGCACTCATGCTTGTTTTTTGGGCTTCATGCCTGCACTTATTTCATAGCTTCTAATTGTGCTTGATTACTTTGTGGCTTTAAACCATGCTCATTGGTGACTTACTCTAATAGACTGTATGTCCATGTTTGTTGGTTATTTATCCTCGTTGACTTTATATCTATACTTATTAATTGTTCTAATTGAGTCCTGTAAATTATGAAATTTTGAAACTTATTGTCTTTTAAATTAGTTTTGCTACATAAGCTTTTTACTTGATTGTGCTTGGATTTCTCTTTATAAGATAAATTATATATAATTTAGTTGTTTAAGGCAAAAGTCATAACTTGGAAATTGAACCTGATGTCTCTATTGTTCTTAATCAACCTTTTATCTATCTATTTTACATATTTTTACAAGATTATTTGAATTATGCAATGTGTTTCATTTTTATTATGGTAATGGTTATTACTCTAAAATTCATAATCGTTTTATAAATATTATCTTCCTTTACTTTTTGTAAATCTAAATTGAAATGTTATTTACTGAAAAGTTATTTTTTGTCTCAAATTTATGACTAATGCTGAACCTCTTGCTAACTTTTGAGAGTCTTGTAGTAGTCAGGTGAAGATTTGATTAAAATTATTTCCTTTTGATGTAATTATAGAATTTACATATTTTATTTTGAAAATATGGTTAGGTGATCCATATAAATTATAGTTAAGATCTCTATTTTATTGTATATTCTGTTGCTAGCTTGAAGGAGTAGAGCTCATAGTTGTTGTATTTTATTTCAAATATTGTATCGTAAAATTTTTGGGAGGTTATGTTGAAATTTCTAAAAAAATATTAGAACTTTTATTATAATATATATATATATATATATATTATTTAGCAAATAAAAATCTTGGTACAAATTCAATTATGTCTTAGGAATAGAAGAATTTCTCAATTCAAGGCTGAATTGATGTGCGATATGCATCATACCTTACCTATTACCTTTTATTTTCGAGATGTGACATTTCATTTACCTGGAATCAAGGGGAGTACTTTGTTTGCTGCAAAATAGACATCTTCAAAATTTGGTGAAGTGCCAAAGGGTCATCTAGAAGTGTATGTCGGAGTGGAATTGAAAAGGTTTGTAATCCCTATTTCATACTTGAATCAGCCTTCATTTCAAAAGTTGTTATATATATAAAGGTGTGGAAGAATTTGAGCATAATCATCTAATGAGAGTTCTCACTATTCCTTGCACAGAAGATATCTTCCTAAAAGTCACTTTTTCCTTCTACAGGAGGTGCTGGCTTGTAAAGACAACATAAACTTAGATTAGTCAACACAATTTTGTATAGAAGACAATACATATAGTTTAATTTGCTATGAGAAGATTCACCCCTCTTTTTCTTACCTCACTTGGGAATTGAAAAATAATTTGTATCTGCGAGAAATTTACCAATAGAATCTTCACACGATTTCAATCAATTATGAATAGATCTTTTTTTTTTTTTTTAATATCAGGCGACAAAAGTTTGGTTTCTCATGGCAAGATTGAGAGGAGCTAGTAAAGTTATATTCCTTAATCCAGTAAATTCAGATAAAGATTTACTTATGGATAAACAAAAGCGTCTCTGTATAAGTGCAAGCAACTTAATCCTTGGAAACATTTTTTGCACATGTCATTGAAACCATAACTTCTTATATAATATATAATATGTAATTAAGCAATTATTGAACTAAACATTTTCCTCGTCAGGATTAATTAACTTGTGTTTTCTTTAATTCTTGTCCTTCATTGTTAATAAAAACAAACTTTGGCCTAAAAAGCATGTATTTTTTACTTCAAAAGCAACGGGTTTTAGGCCAAGGAAGTTATGATGGTCAACTAATTGTTTTATTGTACAGTATCTCTTCAATATCATCAAATCAATAATTAATAATCAATTATACAATTAAAACATGGAACTTATTAGGATACATGTATGTGTTGCCTATGAACTCAAGAGTTAAGAATACAATTTTCTTACAAAGGGACAATGGCTGTAAGAGATCACATGATATTGTCTTATGGGTACTTTTCAAGGACCAAGACGTTAAAAGAGCGGGCCTACAACTATCAAGCCAACTCATATAAGAGAGTGGTATATTAAAACTGATGGACGCTATGTCATAGTGACTCAAGACAAAGTTAAAACCGCGTGAGTACATTTTATCGAAAACAAAATGGACCATTAAATTATTTTTGAAATCTAGCAGCCAGGGTTAATTTTGTATTTAAACTTCTAAATTTTTACTTTTACATATTGTCATAATTTCATGGAAAGATATGATCTCACGCTATCCAGAACTTGATTATTGTAAATGCAGTGGCCACAACAACGAACCAAAATCTATCAAGATTCAAGAAACGGAGTGGGCCAATAAAGGTTAATTTATATAATTATTTTGGGATCAATTAAAATCATGTTTTTAAATTTCTTTCTTAGTTCCCCATTTAGAATCTTAAAGAACAGGGACTTAGGAAGTAAAAGTGAAAGCGGAAGCATGAAAATTGTGCTTCGTATGTTAGAGATCATTTCTTTGGAAAAACCACTTACATCAAAATAGGGAGATGAAGTTGATAACCCTTGAACAAGATCAGGACTCGAATTACAAGATTGAACAATATGATCCCTTTTTCTCACAATTTCTCTACAATGATAAAACACAACTCGAAGTCACCAAAACAAAAAATTCTATGCCTTTGACATCGATAATAGATTAGGTGGAAAATTCTATCCATCATCCATCATCCATATTGAGATAAACAATTTTTCACTACAAGTAGGGGAACAAATAGAACAAAATCTTTACAAAGCAAAACGATCAAGTACAAAATTGTGTTGACTAATCTACGTTAATCTTGTCTTTGTCAGCTAGCTAGCACCTGTCAAAAGAAGAAGTGATATTAAGGAAGACATCTTCTGTGCAAGGAATAGTGAGAGCACCCATTGAATTATCATATCCATACTCTTCATAGGCTTGGCTTAACAACTCCTGAAATGAAAGTTGATTCAAGTAAGATATTGGGATCAAAAACCTCTTCATTTCCTCTCCGACATAGACTGCAAGATATCCCTTTGGTACTGCACTAGATTTTGAAGGAGAAATTTGTGCTGCAACAATTGAAGCCCTTCTAGGTAAACGAAAAACCATATTTTGTGTTTAAGAGAATAGGAAGAAAGTGCTGGAATTTAGATGCTCTTGAAGATATTGTTGGCAATGAGTTGTGTTGTTTCTGAAATGCAAGGAATTATGAGTACATATAGATGAATGGATTTGTTTTCCTTCAATAATTGGTGGGTGAGAGGTTGTTTATGTGATAGCACCTATTGGAAGACAAGCTCCCTTGAGATCACATGGTTGTGTCTTAGAGAGGTTTTTTCATAAAGCAACAAGTCAAAACGAGCAAAATGAAGAGACGACATGGATCACATGATTGAGATATGATTTCTTTACATCAATCCAAATGAGAGTTAACATGTCTCTCGCATACCAGGTAATGAAACTAGCGATTATAAAAGCCTTTGAATAGACATCAAGCTCTGAGCACAGTAGTTCAAGTGATCTTCTCTTGACATTCGAGAAAGGAACAAAACAGTATCATGTGATCCTTCTCATCCATGTCTCTAGATTATGCCACTTAGCTAACCCATAGTCAGTCATATCTTAACCAAATGGGTTTCGGAGTCCTCTCGTCATTAAGACAACACCATGTGATTTCTACATGCCCTTGTCATCCCAATTATTAATCCCTATCACATAACCTTTCCTCCTCCATTCATGTATATATACTTTTATACTTGTATGCTTTCAGAGGCAAGCAACGCAAATCTTTCACCATACTCTCAAGCATCAACATTCAAATCCTTCCATGTTATTCTCTTTTTAAACAAGAAAAGCAATGGGCTTTCGTTTACCCAGGATCAGGAGGACTTCCTTTGCTACAAAATTGACTTCTTCAAGATCTAGTGAAGTGCTAAAGGGACATTTGGCAGTGTATGTGGGAGAGGAAATGAAGAGACTTGTGATCCCTATATCTTATTTGAATCAACCTTCATTTCAAGAGTTGTTAAGTGAATCTGAGGAAGAATTTGTGTATGACCATCCAATGAGTGCTCTCACTATTCCATGTGAAGATGTATTTCTAAAAGTCACTTGCTTCAATTGATGCTAGAAAACAAAGACAACATTCCCTTAGATTAGTTATCAATACAATTTTGTATAGATAGGCAATTCAGATGACAATTTTGCTATGTAAAGGATTTTTCCCCTTCTTTTCTTCACCTACTTCGGAAGTGTTAAGTTGTTTGTGTTAGTGAGAAGTATACCAATAGACAATTTTCATCAAAGGCATTTATCTTTAATTTAGGCGACTAAATTTGTTTTCTCGTTGCAAGGTTGAGAAGAAAAGGTTAAATTTCTTAATCCGAAAAATTCAAAATAAGATTTTATTTTGGGGATATACAAGCGCGTCTCCTTATAAGTGCAAGCAAATTAATCCTAGGAAACTCTTACGGAGGAATATTAATTTAAAAAAAATTATTAGATAATCAAAATAATTCCATGTTTCCTGGGAAAATTATATTATTCTTCAATTTCAATTCAGAATTTATACTTTGTAAGAGTAGAGGAAACGCCACTTAATATATAGATATATGGATAAGAATTAATGGAGTGAACGAATGGCCAGAAGTAAATTGTATATATAGAATGTTCATAGAGAACATGCCAGAAAGCCACAGATCATGAGACTGATGAGGAAAGGAAACATCATTAAAGTTTCTGTCTTCAATAATGTTATCTCAATTTAAAAAATTGTGAACAGTTAACCTTTAAATTTTCATAACATTTCATCACATTTTTCTTAGGTTTTTGAACATATTTTGACACAATTGTACATATTTTAAATATTCAAGTTAAAAAATTGTGTGTATTGATATGAAAATTCACACACCATGCCTTTATTTTGTTATTTTCTACCTAATTTCATGCTAGCTAATATCAGCCATTAAGTTTAAGGTGATGTTGGGAGCCTTTCTAGTCATTAAGTAATGATTTGAAAGATATTAGGATGAAGACATTAGGTGCAAAGTTGAACAATCATGTCAAAGGGAGAAGTGTACAAAATGGAATAAAACCATGACCAAAGTTGCAATTTTATTCTTGACTTTTAACTTTAACAACAAAGAAAAACATTTTATGTAGTTGATAAATTTAGGGCTTTTGTGTATATAAGGGTTGTTTTTCACTTTGGCTGATATTCTAGACTTCTTAAGAGTATTTGGAAGCTTCGGGTTTGCTAGAGCTTGGATTTTGAAAGAGATTGAGCTATGATTTGAAAATTAGATGAGATTTTGGCTTCATATATTAGTTCTTTTTCTCCATTCTCCTCCTGTTCTTCTTGTTTAATGTTTGGGCTAATATATTTGTATTTTCTCATGGGTTTTATAAACATTTATAGCTAAATTCTTGATTTTAGGATTATTTTGAACCCTTGTATGAATTAAATACTCTCTTCATATATTAGTTCTTTTTCTCCATTCTCCTCCTCTTCTTCTTGTTTAATGTTTGGGCTAATACATTTGCATTTTCTCTTGGGTTTTATAGACATTTATAACTAAATTCTTGATTTTAGGATTATTTTAAACCCTTGTATGAATTAAAGACTCTCTTCATATATTAGTTCTTTTTCTCCATTCTCCTCCTCTTCTTCTTGTTTATGTTTGGGCTAATACATTTGTATTTTTTCTTGGGTTTTATAAACATTTATAACTAAATTCTTGATTTTAGAATTATTTTGAACCCTTGAATAAATTAAATACTCTCCCTTTTTATATTTGTGATATTAATGATGTGATATGTTGCTTTTACTTTATGCTTGTTTCTTCTAGTTGATTGACTACCAATGAGCAGCCTGGTTGGATTGAAGGGTAATTGATTTTTTTTGGGCAAAAAATCGATTAAAGCATAATTTACCCAAGCAGCCATATTTTGTGATAATTGATTGTTGAGGTAATTAATCGATTTTATCATAAACTCACTGAGACTGCTTCACGAGAAATCATAATCGATTTTAATACCCTCCATGCTATCATAGAGAAATCATAAGCTGAGAGAGAATTGGAAATATAATAAAAAGATCAATTAAAAAAAATCTGTCTCAATTAGAATTTTGAAAAAAAAATCTATTTCAATTATTTTTATTTAAATAAATAATTATTTAATTTCATACATCAATTAAAAAGAGTGATTATGATTAAACTATAGTAATTTATACATCTAAATTATTCAAACATCTTCAATTTTTCAAAATCAATTTAAAAAAAAAAGCAATATCCAAACATAATCACATTATAACATAATCAATTATAATCAAAATCAATTACATTAATTAATTTTTTATAATTAATTATACCCAACTAAAATTCAAATGTGCCCAAAATTGTTACATTCACTTGATTGATACTTAAAAAAGCTAGGTTGAATGTAGAACTTGAGTTAAATCAAATGAGAACTTGAAGTTTGTGACTTTGATGGAGGTTTTGTTAATGAGTACTCATTAATCCCACATAATCACTTAGGATTTACAATGAAAATTAGAATTTAATTAGTTAATTAAGAGATATTAAAGGATTAATAATTAAACACGTACTTGGAGACTTGAGAGAGCACTTGTGGGTTATTTAATATCTTTAACTACTATAATCCATCATTAAGAGGAAAACAAATTAGGAGTTTATTTAGTATTCTTGAAATATAAAGGGGAATAATGCTAGGCCTAATTACATTCAAAAAGTCATATATTAATTCATTTTCTAAGTTTTTATATGTACTTTTTCACACATTTAATTTATGTTTTAAATACCAATCATACTTTGAATTTACTCAACTTAATTAAATTTACAATATATATCTTTTTTTATCATATTTTTAATATAAATTTTCATGAAAACAGAGCACAACATAAACTCAATTCAATATATATAGCGGGTAACACGGGAAACTAATTAATTTGGACTTTATTGCTCCACTCGTATTTTTATTGATATTTTTGGTGGATGATTCTTTTTTAAAATTTTAAAAAAGAGATAAAATGACAATAGAGATGAATATAGAGATAGATTTAAAAGTTGTCCCTAAGCATGCTATCTTTCATATATTTCAAATGAAATTATAAAAGTTTATTTTTAATCTTCTAACTTTAATATTTTATATAGATTATTAGTTCATCCCTTTAATTTATAAAGTACATATATGTGCGTGTATCTTTTCAATCTTATAGCTCCAACTACATCATTGCTTTTTTTCTTTTTCTTTTTTTGGTTATCCAAGATTTATAATTGATAGCTGTGAGATGAATCTTTCATAAAATCTAAGCACAGTTCAAGGAATTGTCCTCTTTTAAGAAATGATTTTTCACATATACCTCCAACAATTAAACCTTAGAATGTTGCTATTACTATTTTAAATATTAACAAGTTATTCCTAGATGGTGATATATTAAATTAATTTTAAAAAATGAAAAATTTGGATCCAAATATTGTCATTTGAGAATTCGTTGTCAACAATGTGTAAAAGTTAATGTGTTAGGAGACTGAAAAAGAAACTTTATAAAATTAAAGAATTAAGTAAAATTATGTAGATTAAGTTAGGGGATAAAAAATATCTTTACCTAATTTTATTTTATGTACCTTTAATATTTCATAATGTTTAGTTTACAACTCACGCATGTAAATGTCAATTTAATACATTTGAACCACGAATCTTCCAGGTAAAAAAAAAAAAAAAGTAAAGTAAAACCACGAATCTCCCGCTCGTAGGGAGGAAAGGTTGTCCAGGATGGGCTTTATGAAAAATATGAATTGGATCGAATTAACAATTAATGGGACAGATGCTATTATTATTGGGCTTACAAGGAAAAGATGGATCTGAGTTTTTTAATTCTGTCCTTCTTCTCTTGAAGGACAATGTGCATAGGGAGATTATGGGATCTCAATCTCCAAACTCTTGTTTAGTTTTATTCTGTAACTGGGCATAGCTCTTTTCATTACCAAAAACAAAAAGAAGGTTTGGACATATAGAAGAGCAAGAGTAGTGGAAGTAGTGAAGAAATCTGTGAATATTCTCTCCGTACGATCCTTTCCTGTCTGTTCGGCCCTTTCAGCTTCCTGCTTCTCTCTGTGACTATTTGTTGTGAAATTCCTTTATGCTACTTAGCTTAACTCTGATGTATATATGAACCCAGTTGAGATTTCAATTCAATAACACACTGGTGAGTATTCAATTTCAGCCTCCAGGCGAGCGAGGGGAGCTGCTTTAGATATATATATTGCATCTATTATTTTTTTTAAAAAAATAGTTGGTAAAAAAAGGGGGGAATTGCATTACGAGCCCTAAAAAACACATTATTACACTTTGAGCTCAAAAAACTTTGATATTGCACTACAAGCCTTGGGCCCTTATTACTATTTTTCTTAAAACTAAAAATACTATTGTCTTTTCCAATCCAAAATCGCATGCTTGCTCTCTGTCTCTCTCATGCACACCCTTTCTCTCTCTTCGCATCAAATTCAAAAATTGAAATGGTTACGAGCATGGAGGATTTCCAAAACTGCATCAAAATGGAGTTCATGAAATGAAAAGGCTGTACTATCCCACGACAACTACTTTGCTCATCCACACTCAACTATATATATCCTTTTTCTCTTCTAGTTTGTCTTAGTGAAAGCGCTGCTTCTTCGCCACCTGCAATTGCTTTCTCACTTGATGACCTATATTTGAATTGTCTCGTTGAAGAAGGTGAATTAGGGCCTTTGATATGAATTTGTCTTCGTTCTTGACATTGCTGGCGATGTCGTTCATAATATTTGTAGTGTTGATGCATTGTTTTGTGCATAATGGATATTGTATTGCAACACATCTACTAAAATTTCATGAAAAGACATAAACTTTTAGTTGAGCATACGTGAGTATTGTCTTGTGTAAAATAGATATTTTGTTGTGCATGGTCTGCCCAAATTATCCATTTTGTTGAGCCTATGCTACTAAAACATTAGAAAGCCATAGACTTTGAGTTACGCATATGTGAGCATTGTCTTGTATATAGTGGATATGGTGTTGTGCATGGTCTGCCTAACTTGTTCATTTTATTGAGACTAGGCTATGAAATATTGGAAAGGCATGGACTTTCAGTTGAGTATATGTGAGCATTGTCTTGTGCATATTGAATATTGTATTGTGCATGGTTTGCCTAAGTTGTGCATGGTTTGCCTAACTTATCCATTTTGTTGAGCCTAGGCTATGAAATGCTAGAAAGACATGAACTTTCAGTTGAGTATATATGAGCATTGTCTTAGGCATAGTAAATGTTGTATTGTGCATGGTCTGCTTAACTTGTCCATTTTGTTGACTAGGCTATGAAATATTGAAAAGGCATGAATTTTCAGTTGAATATACGTGACCATTGTCTTAGGCATAGTGAATGTTGTATTGTGCATGGTCTACCTAACTTGTCCATTTTGTTGAGCTTAGGTTATGAAATACTAGAAAGGCATGGACTTTCAGTTGAGCATACGTGAACATTGTCTTGTACATAGTAAATGTTGTGTTGTGTATAGTTTTGTGTAGGTTTTCTAAATTCAAATCAAACAAAGGGCAAAAATGTACTTTTAGTCTCAAGAAAAATTGCAAACAAGGCCTAAAAACTTGCAATGCAATATCATATTTTTTTTCAGGCTCAAAGTGCAATTATGTGTGTTTTTAAGGCCCTTAATGAGATTTTTCCTGAAAAAAGAACTTACATGAGAGATGGATTTATGAAAGGATATTTGCAGAACACAAAAGTAGAAGGATTTGAGAACGACGACGAGAAGAAAAAGTGTACTTACAAGCTACAGGAAGTGTAACACTATTGAAAAATAATCTTACACACACACACATTCTAATATATTAATATATATATATATATATATATTATGAAAATTTATGTATATAAATAACACATGATGAAACTTTTAGTTGTCCGTTGAATTTTTCTTAATTATAAAAGTGTACTTACAAGCTACAGGATTTGACATTGCCAGGAAGAAGACTATAGGGAAGGCCGTTTTTGGTGAACAAATTGTGGACGTCGACCTCGGAATCAGATCGGAGAGTCAGGTTCCTGAGAGGTAGGGGCACGTCCACATAGGCTTCGGAATGGGTTATCAGTATCAGAAGAAGTAAGCAGAAGAAGAAGCGAATTGGCACGTGGCATCATGGATGGAACTCTGTAGCTATTAAATTTTACAACAAAATATTTTTAGATTGTATTTGAATGAGTGCATTTAAGTTAGGAATTTGATTTTAAAATCTCACATTTAAAATTTATAAATTTTAAAAATTTTATTTGAATGATATAAACATTTTTTAATTATAACATTAAAATAATTTGTTTAGATCTTAAATAAAATTTCAAATTTTAAATTTGAACGACATTAGTAGTCCAATCTTAATGGGCAACGGTAGTCCAACCCTGGTCGACTTCAACAGTTAGATCTCAAACAATGTCTAAAGATTTGCATAGGACAATTACATCAATTCGAGGGTTGCAGATTGGAACTAGATGATGACACCAGAACATTACCGAACAACGAAGGTAGATGGATAAAAAATGGTAATTACAGACAGGTCTCGGACAGTAGTGACGGTAGTGGACCGACACATGTTGGATGTGATAGACCAACATAGGATGGTGGTAGTGAACCGAAATCGAATGACGACATTAGATCAACATTGAATGATGATGACAGCAAATCGGCATCAGGCGGCAGAGGAGGGTTGTCCCAGTTGACACCAGCTGTCTGTCCCGGTCACATCTGACAATCCCATCATGGTCGTCATTGGTAGTTCAGTCCTAGTTGGTGTCAGCAATCTAGTCCCTATTAGTGTCGACTGTCAGATCCTAGTTAACGCTAGTGATCTAGTCCTAGTCAAAACCAATTGTGCGATCCTGGTTAGGTAGGCGTTGGTGGTTTGGTCCCTATCAATGTTGGCCATAAGGTCTCAATTTATGCTAGCAGTCTAGTCCTTGTAGACCAAGGCAAACTGGTACCAATCATTGCTTGCAGTCCAGTCCCTATCGACGTCAACAATTTGATCCCAATCAACACTGATAGTCCAATAATCATGGATGTCAATCGAAGGTAGCAATGTCAAAGTTAAGAAGGTAGCAAAATCGAGGAGTAAACACAAAAAAAAAGAGAAACTTTCATTAAAATTTGAAATAATAGGGGTTTATAAAGAATTTGAAAGTAGGATTTGGATTTGAATTATCAAATCTAAATTTACACATTTTTAATTACCTAAATAATATATCCAAATCTATATGCATCCACACATAGCATTAAAATGATTTTATAACTTACTGGCTGAAATAATATATTAAAAAGGAGCAGTAGGCGAGAAAAGCGTGGAAAGGGAGGGAAATAAAAGCATTAATTTATTTTTTGGGCAATGCCAAAGCTTTGTTAAAAAAATTCCCACTAATATTATTAAATTCTATTTTTTGGATATTAAAAATCTTATTAAATATTATTATAGAAAAGGGCGAGGATGAAATAAAACCTACTAAAGTCTTATTCTAAAAAATTTAAAAGATAAATGTAGAAATAATTTATAAATTTTATTTTTTACATAAATATTTTTTATTTATAAATTATCTTTAAGATATATGTGTTATTTTAAAATATGAAATTGATCATATTAATTTTGATTATAATAATTAATTCTTGAATCAATCCCTCATACAATTCGGTGGCTGGTTCAATCTTTTAAACCTTATTATCTTAGAGAATTTCATGCCATTCATACTATACTCCTTAGGATGTAACATTCCTCACCTTGAAGAGCTGAGACCTCTTTAATTTTCAGTTGTTTTTTGGTTTGTTTCGTTTTGGTTCTTTGTTTGCATTTTCTCTTTCCTCCCTATATATACTTAAATAAAAGGATATTTGCATTCACATATGACTATTACACTCCATTATCCATCCGATCTTAATTATAAGACAAAATTACTTAACTTCATAGCTATTAAAAAATAATAATTAATATCTTTGAACTTATAAAAAAAGGTTTTACTTTCCAATTTTATCATTGACTAAAATTAATGAGGACAATAAATTAATATATCTAGAAATTACATCTTTGTGCAATTAAAGAGAAGTAATATTAAAAAACTAATTATTACTTCCTTTAATTTTATTTATAAATTATTTTCAAAATATTTTATTAAAAGTAAGGATAACTTTAAATCTCATTAGTCATATTAAAATTTAATAACTGTCGGGTAAAAAAAATTATTTTAATAATTTTTATAGCATTTAATAAGAATAGAAAAGTAAAGATAAATGTAGAAAATAGTGAGGTCCTCTATAAACAAAAATAAAACATTAATTTTCTTTTTTTATTATATAAATAGAATTAGAGGAGTATATCTTTTGCTTTATATTTCAGATTAAATAAAATTTTAAAACTTTGTCATATAATTAACACAGAATGGAATGTATACGTAGTGGAAGCACAAATGAAAAATAAGGACTCGAAATTGAGATTAGAAACAGCAACTCAGCAAGAAATTGCTGACATGCAACATCAATAGTGGGGATGCTTAGCTGCATTATCATTCATAATTATTTAATACAAGTCGTACATTTTTTTTCTTTTTCTTTTTTTATAAATCCATACACCAATCCAATCCCAAGCAGAAAGGGTCCTCCAGTTGCAGGCATCAGCAAGCTTTTATAAAGGCACAAGTATCCCACTTTATTCACGTCCTGCCATCTCGACACCTGTAATATACCCAGAAAACATAATTCGATATATCATAATGGAATTAACAGAGCTTCATAACAATTAACTAACGGATGAGGAGCAGAGAAATTAACTCTGATCTCCTTTTGGAAATTCTCTCAAACACCAGATCGTTCATTAAATATAATAATGATGATGATGAAAATAATAATCCTTAGCGACTACCTCACATGGCTTCCAAGTCATTTCCTTTTGCCACACATGCAGGCGCAACATTGAACTCCTTGGCAGGAAAATCCTTAAACAGCCCACCATGCTGAATCCAACAGTGCCTGAATTCTCATTCACCTGGATGCGACCTCGTCAACCAAAACCCATGTTCCGTCAGTCCCCGAATTCCGTTCACTCGGGTCAACGATCCGTAAGCAAGTCTCGCTCTGATTTTCGTATTGTACCGAATACCCAACGACACAGTACAACGCTTTTGGAGTTCGACGCGCAAGACGCCTTTGTCGGAGAGATTGTAGGATTTGACGTTGTCGGGAAGAATACCCTTGGGAAAGCCGTATTTGTTGAGCAGATCGTGGACGTCGTCGACTGGTTCATCAGATCGCAGAGGCATGTTCTGGAGAGGTAAGAGGACATCGTCATTGGCTTCGGAAAAGGATATCAGTTTCACTAGGAGTGCACAGAAGCAGAAGCAGAAGATGGGAGAGATGCGAATTGGTGGAGCCATGGATATATGACACTCTTTAGCGCAAATATATCAATATATTCAGCTTGCAACGGTTGGAACTGATGCACTCTTCTGATCGTGAAACCAGCTCCTTTATATAACAATAATAAAGTGAAAGATAATTTTCATGGGCAGGCCATGTAGTATTAATGATTGATAATGATGACCCTCAACATAATATTACTGTCACATGGGGATACAGGTCGAGATGGGGTCATCACAGTACTGATGAAGAGATGGTTGTTGAGAATTTGTTGCTCTGCTTCCAGAACAGAAAACAAGGCATTGGGGGGGGGGGTGTGTGGGCAACACGTTGCTTGACATACACGTTTCCCGAACTCCACAGTTGGACGTGGCTGATATTTCTGCTTCTCGCCGAGCAGCATCGGAGAACCATGGACAGAGGGCAGAGGAGTGCACAGTGAAGATTGACTGTGAGTTTCAGGCTCCTCGGTACTGCCCATCCTCCTCGGTTCCCCACCTCGTATATATAGAAATTACCAAATTAATCAACAGAGTAAATTAGAACCTGAAGCAAGTTTTAGGAAGTTGGCATGTGGATCTCTGTTCAGCATTCACAAGAATCCAGTTTTGCGTTAATTCAATTTTACCAAATAGATAGGGAAACTTTATCCATGAGGATCCCACATTTACACCCAATTTCTCCATGGTCTCCTAAATATAAAATTCTTTTGAGAGTCTTAGTTTGATCCTAAATATAAAGTCACACTTTTTTTCTCGGGTTCCGTAGGAGCTAATTATAAATATTGAGAAAAATCAGTCATTCACAACTATGGATTTCTTAAAAAGTTAAGGATTAGTAATTCTTTTTAAAAGAAAAGTTTGAGTGGATTCAATATTTACGAACGTGAGGAAGGTAATAGAAAAGAAAGGAGCACTCATTATCTTCTTTCATCTATCACTTAGGAGCCGTGCACAGGGAAGATTTGACGGTGAGTTTCCGGCTCCTCGGCACTACCCATCCTCCTCAGTCTCCACCTCGTAGATAGAAATTACCGCACATGGATAAATTTTTTTGGAGAGAAAATGCATATTCATGATGAGTTATCACTTCGCTATCCCTCACTTACCTTCACATGTATTTACTTTTTTTATTATTTTCTTCTACTATGTTTTACTTCAAAATTTCATTTTGATGTGATGTATTTCATCAATCTTTAATTTTTATCTTTCTATTATTGCCCCCACACATTTTATCTTTTTTTTTTGTTGGTTTTTAAATCAATATCTTGTATCTCAAAGATCTTTTTAGAGACAAATATTGAGGCAGGTGGAGTTTTTTCCTAATTAAATTTTCCACACTTTGTCAATTCTTCAAGAGAGGGTGTTCGGCTAATGGAGGGGACTGAAATGAGAATTTCAAGGAAAACAAGAAACAATAGAAATAAGGAATTGGGACTAATTAAAGCACCAAGAAAACTGAAATCACAACATTAACATTGGGAATCCATAGTTACATTGTCTTCTAAATTATAATCACGCAACACAAACCATTCACAAACAACCAAATAAATTAAAAAAAGAAAGTTAATTATAATAGTAGTAGTAATAATAAATAAAATCTATATATAAGTGAGCACTACTTTACAATCACATGGCTTCTAAGTCAAATTCTCTCTCTCTACATGTAGGCGCATTTTCCAACTGATCGACAGGAACTCGAACGACGGCGTTAAATGGCGACTCAAGATCGAATAAAACAGTGCGTGATTTCTCATCGTTCCTGATTTGTTTCACACGCAATATGCCTCCCACCAGCCTTGCCTCAATTCCGCCCAGAAGGGTAAACGTTTCGTAACTAAGCACCCCTGTGATTCTCTTACTGTAAATAAGACCGAATCCGAACTTCTTCATCTTCGCATAGCAAGGCTTTTTTATTTCGACGCGAAAGAACCCTTGGTCGTTGAAATAGTAGTACGTGACGTTATTGGGAATCACACCATTGAGAAAGTTGAATTTGGCCAGCAAATCGTGGGCTCGGCTGTTGGGAGTAGATCACAGAGCCTGCAGGTTCTGGAGAGATAGAGGGACATCATCGTAGGCTTCGGAATGGGCTATCAGCATCAGAAGAAGTGAGCAGAAGAAGAAGAAGAAGATGGGAGAGATGCGAATTGGTGGGGCCATGGACGACATTCTCCAGATCCAATATATCTATCAGAATGAATTGAAATGCGCTCTTCTCTTGCAGCCCCCTCCTTTATATAGAATTAAATAATATTTCACCGTCAACTTATCTTTGGCAGAAGAAACTTGTTTCTAATAACGTGGCATCGAATCCTTATTAGAAAAACTATTGTTTTTTCTTCTAATGTTGGTTATTGGTTTAATTCAAGGTGTTAACACTTGTTGCAACTCATGTGTTTAATAATTGTGCTAAGGCAATTAACCTTCTCACAAGATCAGCTGTTAGTCAACATCCGTTTAGAGATGTAATTGAACAAGCTAAGGAATGTTTGAATCACTTTAGTGTAGTGTCCTTGAATTTTATGTATAAATAGGCAAATTTTTATTTTCATTTACTTGCTTAGAATACCACTCTAAATTTTATAGGGAGTTTTTGTGTTGATGATCAACCACCACTTTTATGTCAACAGGTTGTGTATGAAATAGGTTTTGTGTAGTGACATGAACACTCTCATATCCTTTTTGGATTAATCTACTTTTTTATATAAAAAAAAGAGCGACATTTAATATTCTATAGTGTCTTATATTTTAAAAAGATGACTGTGTAGAAGACACTAGTAACAATTAGTATGTGTAATTTCTGATATAAATGTTATTTGGTTAAATTTTTTTTTTAACTGAACGAGTAATTTTGAATGGAGGGAGTAAAAATAAGTACACACTAATGCGATATGGTGTAGTCGAGGTCGTGATAGGGACACACCCTATAGCATTAATAAGTCGAATATAAATGAAGCAAAGATCAATCGTGTTTGAAAGACTAGCATGATTTAGACTATTTGTACCGGTGGACAATGATGACATTAATAAGATATATATAATAATATGATCAGGTCACACTAATGAGATATGGTGGTTAAGATGGAGGTAAGGACAGGACTCACTAGATGCATGCCATAGTTAATCGCACTGCACGGAGAACGAGCAATAATTAAAGGCACGGGGGCCGGTTTCTGTGTGGGCGTGACTCGTTGCTTGAAATATATGTCACAAAGTCAGCAATCAAACGTGGAAGATATTTCATCTCACACTAAGCATAACTTTCAATCAATGACTAAAAAATCATATCAGACTAGCTAGCCGCCGGTTAAACAGGTTGGGACCGGGAACTGGCACCTGGTCTAGTCCGAAACTTATCCACAATGGTGGTAATATTATCAAAGATGAAGTATTTAAAATCAAACACACTGGCACTGCCAAGCTTGATGGCACAGGATTTTGTCCGAATCCAACAGTTAGTGGCGATGAGGTTGCAGATAGAACCTGTGCTGGAGTTTTTTTGTGTTTGTATATGTCAAAACAAATCTTACATTGCTCCAATTATTTACAGCGAGTAATTCGAACCAAACCCAACATGTCAAACTAAATAAATTTGAAAAAGTTTAGGATAAGGGTTAGTAAAATAATGCTGTAAAAATTTCAGAGGGGTTCAAATTTGGCCTGAATATCCAAATATAAAACTCACATTTTAAAATATATTAAATATTAATTAATTCTTAAAGTTTTAAATTAGTTTATACAACCATATATTTTAATACATTATTATAGATATTTTTAAAAAATTAAAAATATTTACATTGTCATATTTTTATTACTTTTCAATCTATAAAATATCTCAAAATAATATTTAAAATGTACTTTAATATTAATTTTTAAATTCTAAGACCCACACATTATTTAAAAAAAAAGCTTAAGTCTTCTACATGATTCAAGTAACCCAAAAATATATTTTATATTTTTATAAAATAAAAATAATTAATTTTAAAGTAAAAAATTAATTAAAATTAATTGAAAAATAAAATTTTGTTAATATGAGTATTCAATTAAACTAGTCCAAATAAGTCCGAAACCCAAAGAGATTTGGCCCATGTTTGGTTATTTAGGCTTTTTATAAGCTTGGGCTTATTCATGCTAGTTTGCATATATCTGATGCGCCTAAATTACCAACTCTACTAACATATATTGTGTTCCTCACCACCATTGTGTACTATGGCAATGTCAGGACCCTAAAACATAGGGTGCGATATTTTTAAAAGGGTAAAAGTAAAAATTTACTTTGAAACTTTTCCTTCAAGAGTGCCTGGTATCCTAAACTTTTGTTAAGAACAATATTGCCCCGAAACTCTCAAAAATAGTGTAATGTTGCCTGTCGTCAAAGTTGACTGTTTTGTATGACTGGACTTGCCACTTGGCATTTTTTAAAAATTAAAAAATGATAAAGGTGCAAATTTGTCCTAAACTTTTCTTCCAGGAGCACTCAGTATCATAAACTTTTTTTTGAGGAGCAATGTTGCCCTATTACTAGAGTTGACCATTTTATTTGACTTCACTTGCCATGTGACATTTTTTAAAAACTAAAAAAAGTAAAACAATGCTTCATCCTCATCAACTTCTTTTTCTTTATTCACAAAACTAAAAATGCAACATAACTCAGAACACTAAGATGAAAAATCAAACTCAAATTTTCAACATAAAAAAAACAATTGAACCAAAATTTTAAACATAAAAAAAAAAAAATCAAAGACGTGGGGTAGAGAAGAAGAAAATAAAGAATACAACTCAAGAATCCAACAATTCAATAACAACTCAAAATATCCAAAAAACCAAGAATAGTTAAAAAATTAACAAGTCAAATTGTCCAACGCCAAGTAGGGAGAAGTAATGACTCAGTGGGTGATGACTACAGAGCTTCTCATTTAGCTATTGTCTTACAAATGCTGATAGTGGAGGAGGGAGGAATGAAGATAAGAAGAATGGCTGAGTATGCAGGAGGAGGAGCGATATGCAACTAAAACACAAGAGGAAGGGGATAGCATTTTTTATTTTATTTTTTAAAAATGCCATATTGCTACCACTTGGCAAGTCAAGTCAAATAAAATAGTTAACTCCAACAGCAAGGCAACATTGCATCATTTTGGAGAGTTTCAAGGCAACATTACTCTCAAAAAAAGTTGAGGATACTAAGCACTCTTGTAGGAAAAGTTTCAAGATAAATTTGCACCTTTATCATTTTTAAATTTTTAAAAAATGCCACATGGCAAGTCTAGTTAAACAAAACGGTCAACAAATGGTTAATTCTGATGGCAAGGCAACATTGCATCATTTTTTAGAGTTCCGGGGCAACATTATTCCTAACAAAAGTTTAGGATATTAGGCACTCCTTGAAGAAAAGTCAAGGGTAAATTTGTATATTTATCCTTTTTAAAAATAATAATTTAAAAAAATATTGTACTTGTGTGGCTTTATGTTATGGAGTCGTTAAGCAATCATTTCATTGTTGATATTAAGGAAAATATCTTTTTTTTAATATAAGTCATCAGATAATTATTTATTAATGGATCTCTAATATATTTTGCAATCAATTTTTTGCAAATTTCATAGTAGAAAAGGCTTTTTCTGCTGCTGCTGTAAAGAGTATTAAATTTTTTGAAATCCAAATATCTTTAAAGTTAGACTAAGGGATGCAAAATATTTGAGACAAGGGGTGCAAATATTAGAACACATATGAACTCTTCTTGTAATTTTTCGGAACTCCAAGGGGTGCATTTATCCCCCTGACTTCTATGTAACGCTGCCCATGACTGTGCCACTGCAACGGATCCTAATGATAGTCCCTTTTGCCTCGTTCCCATCAGGATCCTCGCTTCGGCCTCCATGTTCAACACTACTCGATTTTAGATATATTGTCACCATCAGGTATTCCCTCGGCACTGGGAAATTTACCTAGTAGATGTGCGGACAAGAGTCGAAGGAAGAGAGAGGGAAAGTGAAGGAGGAGAGAAGGGGCTTAGTGGGAGTGCCATAAATCATTGGCATTTTGGTCAATTCACAAAAATATTTATTTACAGTCAAGTTTTAAAGGACCTCACAGTCATTTGTGTATTTGGTGGGACTTCTGGGTGATTAAAATGCTTATAAGATACTTTATGATGATTTTCCCAAGAAAAAGGAGGGAGAATTTTAGTAAGGAAATGAGTAAAATGTTAATTTAAAATTAGAATTAAAGGATATTCAAATATTATTGTAGGAACAATGGACTAAACTGAAGTTATGTCTTTAAAAAAAATATCAAAATGTCCTTCATTTACTTTATAAAAATCCACCAACTATTGTCGTCGAAGACCCACTGTTGATTGTCAAACGGTCATCCTCGATGGCTGCCGGAGCTCTAGCAGCTGCATTAACTTCACCAAAAAACAATATGATCACTAAGCCACTGATGCTTTTTAATTTTATAAAGTAAAATCTTGCATATAAACTTAACCAAGTTTCCAAACCAAGTCTAGATAAATTTGTCATTTCAATAATGCTTACTTATTAATTAAGTAAAGAAACTTTTTTAATAATTTATTTTACATGTTCAGTATTATTGATTCATTACAACATGAAATAAACTATCTGAAACCATAACCTAATTTATTACAACATGAAAAAGAAATAATAGATGAGACTCACCATATTTTCTTTCTAAAATTTCTCTCCAGACGTATTATGAAGTAATTTTTGGAGAGAAAATGCATAGTCTTGAATTATCATCTTACTAACCCTCAGCCCCCTTCACGTAGTTTTGCCTTTCTATTATTGTCACATATATTTGGTTTTTTTAAAATTTTTTATTATATTCTACTTCAATTTTTCATTTAGAATATGTGATGTATCTCATCGAATATTTTACTTTTTATCTCTCTATTATATTTAATTTCCCCCACACATTTGATCTTTTTGTTACTTTCATCCGTCTTTATATCCATATCTAATGTCATCGTCGAGATTTTTTTAGGAGACGAATTTAGACGTAGAAATTTTTCCTTATTAAATTTTCAAATCTTTGTCAATTCTTCAAGAGCGTGCACAGCTAATGAAGGGAGGGGACTGGGATGAAATTTGAAGGGATGGAGTGAGAATGTGAGAAACAAGAAAAACAAGGAATAGGGACTAGAACAACAAGAAAATTGAAATCACAACATTAACAGTGGGAATCCATAGTTACATTGTCTCATAAGTCATACTTATTTAACGCGAATCATTTCTCTTTTTTCCTTTTTTCTTGTTAAGAAAGCTGCAGTGCATGAGAATGCTTAATAAAGGCACAAATACTATCCCACTTTTATTCAAGTCTTGCCACTCCAATACCTGTAATCCAGAAACATAGTTCGATATATATCTCAAACACCATATATATATATATATATAATTCATTAATAGCAGTAGCAACAATATATTAAATCATCCCTTCAAACTCATCGACCAGCGCCGTCACCACACAAGGCTTTTTTATTTCGACGCCATAGAAGCCTTGGTCGTTGGTATAGCAGTATGTGACGTTGTTGGGAATCATACCTTTGGGAATGTTGTATTTGGGGAGCACATCATGGGCTCGGCTGTTGGGAGTGGATAGCAGAGGCTGGTTCTGGCAAGTTTGAGGGACATCGTCGTTGGCTTCAGAAAGGGGGATCAGTATCAGAAGAAGTGAGCCGAAGAGGAGGAAGATAGGAGAGATGCGAGTTGGTGGGGCCATGGATGACACTCTCTAGAAGCACTATATCTATCAGATTCAATTGAACTGCACTGTTCTCTTTTGCAACCCCTTCCTTATCTAGAAATAAATGATACTCGGGAAGTGCGTTTCTAACGTGCCTTTTTTTTCTTTTTAAATGCTCTCTGTAATATTCCAGCTTTCCCATTTTGTTTCCTTTTGTTTTTTTAATCTAAGAGGCATTCTGATATTTTAAAGTCTTGACAGAGTACATTCTTTTTTTTTTTTTACGATTCTAAAAAAAATCAATTTTTATAGTATTTTTTAATAAAAATCATAAAAAGTACAAAATTCAATAATTTCTAGGCATGCCAAGATATCATAATGTTTTTTATTTCATGTAAAAAATGATGATTCAAAAAAAAAGAAAAAGAAAATCAAGAACGAGGACATTACAAAAAGACATTAGAAGCAGATACATTAGAGTCATCCAGCCTTTGTCCCAGGAGCAGTGTTATTTTAAAGCAATCAATACACCTTTTTTCCCTTTTTAACAAATAACAAATACGTTAGGAATATGAGGCAATCATTTGAAAATGAGACCTAAGACTTTTATACCCACCCACGTTTAGTGCTTACCCTTGAACATCTCAATAAAATTTAATTTAATTTTTTAATTATGTAATGAGTTATCCACTTCTAAGTGTATTATAAAAACAAAGGAACTAATAAACTAACAATAAAACAAAGCGTTAAAGACCATTTTCTTCCTAATTTCTTTTTTAGTAATGTTGGGTACCTTGTACTGAAGGGGAAGCCATATCTCTCATAAAAAAATTTTTTTCAGAACCAAAATCATCATTCCATCATAGACTCATTATCTTCTCCTATTTATTGATATGAATAGGTGAGGCTAATCCACAATGACAGCAACATATTTTGACTCATTTTTTTCATATAATGTGGCTCAAAGGGGTTAAAAGTAGTAGTGGCAGAAACCATGCATGATTTTATTGACAAAATAGTGACCAAATGAGTTAAAATGCTATGTTGTCACTGTGTGTAGCCCCCATGACTATTTCATGTCAGCGTATTACAAAGAAGATGACGATTCTTTAACAGAAGTTGATTTTGCTCAAAAAGAATTGTTTATGAAGGATATTGCCCTACCTTTCAATCCAGAGTGACCAACGTTCTTTTAAAAAGAATAGGTAGGAGAAAAAACAGTTCTTTAACCCTAAAGTAAAACACACTTTGTACATGTGGGCAATAATAGCATTTAATAAGATATAACAGTATGATCGATCAAGATAAGGACACACTATAGATGCGATGGTTGGATGATCAGACTCTATAGAAGGAGCAATAATTGAAGGGATGGGGCTGGTTTAATTTCTCTGTGCATGTAACACGTTACGTTGCCTGTAATATAATACACATTTCACATAGTCAGCAATCACACGTGGAAGGTATTTAATTTCCCCTCGACAGCAATTAAGCAGCTTTGGAGGATATATAACAATGGAGAAAGTGTGCGTCAACTAACAAAGCAAAAGACAAAAGATAGCACCAGATAAATATTTCGCTTATTGACAATATAGTTTATACATCGTAATATATAGCAGAAAAAATTAGAGCATGAAGTGAGCTTTATATTATGACTGGGAAGTTGGAACGTGGAGCTATATTCTTTATTTACAAGAGCTCCAATTAAACTTCTTGGGATGTCTTGTGAGTGGATGAAGGAGTGGACCAGTCTTATAACACATAGGTCCCGTTTGGTTACTAGAAAGGAATATAATATAATAAATTGAAAAAATATAATCTTTACTCAAAAGAAGAAAGTGATAAAAGTGGCGCACAAAATCCAATGAATATTATACTATATATAGAGAATGTATAGAAACCCTAATGAATATGGGTTAGCCACATATACAAAGTATACCTTACATCATGCTATAAATATAAATAATACATAAACAAATATACTAGACTCAGACAGTAATTATTGGGCTTGTATATACTGATTGGGCTTGTGTAAGTTGGGCTTCTCTTCTATTGTCTTGACACCCCCCATCAAATGAGAGGTTGGACTTTTGACTAGACCTAGCTTATTTCTTAGATCCAGAAAACGAGAATGAGACAAGGCTTTTGTGAAAATGTGGTCACTTGATCTGAGGAAGGTACAAAACGAACAAGCATATGGTGCGCAAGAACTTGCTCGCAAATAAAATGGACATCCAATTCTATATGCTTAGTTCGAGCATGGAAGACTAGATTCGAAGCCAAGGTAGAAGCACTGAGGTTATCACACCAGACAGTCAAAATTTGAGTCAACTAAAAACCAATTTCAAAGAACAAAGATTGAAGCCAAGAGAGTTCAGTGATAAGATCTGCAAGTGCTCTATATTCTGACTCTGTACTCAAACAGGAGATGACTCTTTGCTTCTTCCCAGACCAAGCAATCAAAGAGTCACTGAGAAAGACACAGTAACCTCCTATGGATTGATGATCGTCAACATATGTAGCCCAATCCACATCAAAAAACCCATGTAAGGTGAGGTATTCAACTGGTTTTAGATGAAGAGTCAAATTAATCATTCCCTTTAGATGTTTGAGAACTCGTTTAGCTGCTTGCCAGTGAATGTTTGTAGGAGATTGTAAAAATTGGCTAATTTTATTGATTGCAAAGAGAATATCTAGTCGAGTGTTAACCAGATATTGTAATGCCCCAATTACTCATCTGTAAATTGAGGGATTTTCATAGGAGTCCCAAAATGAATAGATAGATGCTTATTTATAACCACAAGTGTTGGAATTGAAGCACATGATTTCGTGCCAAAGTTCTTGAGTAAATCAAGAATATATTTTTCCTGCTTAATATAGAGACTAGAATTATCTCTATAGGCTTCTATGCCCAAGAAATGATGTAGAGTGCTAAGGTCTTTCAATGGAAACAAGGCATTTAACTCTTTAACAAACAAGGATAACATAGTAGGATTGCTACTAGTGATAATTATACTACTAACATAAATAAGCACAAACATGATATTTTTCTTCACCTTGAATAGAACAGATATTTGTCACATTGAGATTGCTTGAACTCCCAAGTCAATAACGTGGCCTTTAATCTATCATACCAAGCCCTTGGGGCTTGTTTGAGTCCATAAATAGCCGTGTTCAAAAGACAAATGTGGTTGGGATATCTCTTATCAACAAAGCCTTATGGTTGTTTTGTAATCACCTTTTCTTGCAAATAACCATTTAGAAAGGCATTGTTGATATCTAGATATCTAATTGGCCTTTAAAACTAATAGCTAGAGTCAAAATAAATCTTAGAGTAACATGTTTCAAAATAGGGCTGAAAGTCTCATCATAGTCAATACTTGGGCTTTGTTGAAAACCTTTAGCAACAAGTCTTGTTTTAGGATTAAGAAATGTACCATCAGGATTAAACTTTGACTTAAATACCCATTTGCAGTCAATAGCCATTTCTTTATCAATTTTAGGAACTAAAATCCAAGTTTGATTTCTTACAAGAGCATTAAATTCATCTATCATAACCTTTTTCTAGATTTTTGAATTTAAAGCATCTTTAATAATAAATGGTTCTTCGTAATTAGATTTACTAATTTCAATCAAACCAATAAAAGGAGCTTTAGGTTTGAATATACCATCTTTTCTTCTGGTAACTATTTGATGTTGCTTTTGTGTAACACCTTAATCAGGTTCAATTGAAGATACTGTCACTACATGACGTTGAGGACTATAAACTTGATATGGTGAGGACATAAAAACTCTATTATTATTACTTGTATTATTCTCTGGTCATGCATAACTTTGAGGTGAATTAGGACCTTCACTAACAAGATGTTCATTGGTGAAGCAAATGAAGAGATAGTTGTGTTTAGTGATTGAGACAGCTAAGGAGACATATCACTAGAGAAAGAAACACTGACAAGGCAGAGAGAACAAGTGCAGGTTTGAAAACACAGTAGGATGAGTCTCTTCTAAAGGTAATTGCCTCCTATTTATGAAACCATTAGCAAAAGGAAACTCTTTTTCATTGAATTCAATATGTCTAGATATGAAAATTTTGTCGGTAGGACTTAAGCATTTATAACCTTTGTGTGAGTTATGTAACCAATGAAAACACACTTCATTATTCTAAAATCAAGCTTATGCTGATTATAAGCTCTTAGACAAGGGTAACATGCCATTCCAAAAACCTTTAAGTTGGAGTAATCAGGATACTTAGTAAACAACCTCATAAATGGTGAAATACCTCTTAGAACAAGAGTAGGAAGTCTATTTATGAGCACAGTGGCTGTGTGAAATTTCTCTCACTAATAGAATAAAGGCATTTTGGCTTGGACAAGCAAAGTAAGTCTTGTCTCCACTATATGTCTATGTTTGTGCTCTACTCTTCCATTTTATTGAGAGGTATAAGAGCAAGAATGCCTAAACATTAATTCTAGCATCTTGAAGATTTTTTGGCAAACTATGATATTCTCCACCCCTATCACTTTGAAACTATTTTAATCTTCTTCTCAAACTAATTCTCAACATGGTTCTTGAATTGAATAAACATAGATAAAGCCTCATCCTTAGATTTCAAGGGATTGATCCATGAATACCTGCAATAGTCATCAATAAATAGTATATAATAACGAAAGCCATTGGTAGAAGATAGGGGATAAGGCCCTAAGATCTATATGTATGAGTTACAGGGGATGAGGAGTTTCAGATGTTGAAGCTTTACAAAGGTGGAGAATGAGGACTTTCCATATTTGCATGATTCATAAAACATAGGTTTGAATTTTGCATTAACTTTCAAATTACATTCACTAACAATTTGATTCAAAATTCGGTCATTAGGATGACCAACGTCTATCATGCCAAAGTTTCCTAACATCATTACAACTTTGTATTATTCTTGTGATTAATACTCCAACTTCTTCAATAGTGAAAACACATCTTGATGTTGTCTGAGTCTTTGTCTTTTTAGCAGCAAAACTTTTCATCTTTTAAACCTTTATGGTATCAACTCTATAAAGTCCAGTGTTACTCTCACCCCCTTGCAAAAAATTTTTTTCTTATTTCCTGATTCTTAACAATAGCAACATAAGAATTCATTAGCGTTAAAGCATTATTGTCATCTGACAATTTTGAAATGCTAATAAGCTTTTTCTTAACTTTAGGTGCAAAAAAGAACATCATTCAATTTGACTGAGTTTTTGAGGAACATTTTGAATTTGTATAGAACCAATTTTTGAAACAGTAAGTTTTGACCATTAGCCATGAAACTTGACCTTACCATCATTAGACACTGCTTGATCAAGACTAGAAGCATCATTAGTCACATGAGAAGTTGCTCCACTACCAAGATACCATAAGTCATCATTGATAGTTTATGGAATGGCATAAAAGGCTTCATTAAAGCCAATAACAGAGGAGGAACCACTGTCAAAACTCCTACATTATTAATAGGAGGATTAAAGGACGCGACTAAACCTTTGAAAATATTTTTAACTGAGTGACCAGGTTTGTCACATAGTTGACAAGGAGGTTTTCCACTATTTCTAGATATGTTTCTTCTGCCATGTCCTCGTTGATTTTGTCCACCACGATAGCCACGCTAACCACCACGAGAATAATCAATCCGAGTGAAATTAGCAAATTAAGTATTGAGATTAAGTTGGGATAATTGACTTAGCTGATCTACACGACTCTCAAATGTGAGAGAAACTTGATTTGAAACTCAATTCAACTCATGTCCTCTTTAGAAGCAAGTTTAACCACAATGGCATTGTATTCACCATCAAGGCTAGCAAGCATTTGAAGAAATAAATCCAACTTGTGGAATAAAACTCCCACTAGTGTTAGACTTTCAAAAACCTTTCATCTTGTTGAGATACTCTTCCATACGCATCACACCCTTCCTAGTGCATTGCATTTTAGATCTCAACATTAGAATACAAGCCTTGTTTTTGTGCTCCAGCGATTTCACGAGCTGCATTCCAAAGCCAAGTGCAGTCGTTGAAACCTATTGTCATTTGAGATGAAATATCCCAGGTTATAGTATTAAGTAGCCACCTAAAAACGAGCTAATTAGTCGAGACCCAGTCCTCAATGCTGGTTAAGTTTAGTTTCATCCTTATCATCAAGAATAAACTGAGGTGGACATGGTTTAGTGCCATAGATGAATCCATTAAGCTTGAAACCTCTTAGAATAGGTAAAACATAGGTTTGCCAAACAATATAATTTATTCCGTCCAACTTGACAAAGACTAGCTGAGATAAGGAGGAAGGTTCAGTAAGGTTTTTGGTGAGAACAGCAACTAAAAAGAGTGAGCCGACAGATTCAGAATTAGACCCAGACTATGAAGTGTTTGATGAGATAGTAGCCATGGCTATTAGCCTAAAAGCTCTGGTACCAAGACAATCTTTACTCAAAGGAAGAAAGTGATAAAAGTGGTGCATAAAGCCTAATGAATATTATACTATATATAGAAAATGTACAGAAACCCTAATGAATATGTGTTAGCTAGGTATACAAAGAATACCCTACATCAAGCTATAAATAAAAATAATAAATAAACAAATATACTGGACTTAGAGATTTATAGTAATTATTGGGCTTGTGTAAGCTGGGCTTCTCTTCTATTGTCTTGACAAAAAAATAAAGGTAAAAATAAGATGATCAAAATATAGAAGATGATGAATAAATCATTTTCATAATGAAAAATGGTAATTTAGTTCAAAAGATTGGAATTATGATTCATAAAATTTTTGGAGGTGAAATGATTTCTATATTATGTGATATAAAGTATTGAGTTTTATCATGCTTACTATAAGGAGAAAGGTGATTTAATTCTTTTTTATTTTAATTTTTTAATCTATTTTATTCCTATTCATTCCATAAAGTTTGGTTGAATAAGACTTGTATATATACAAGTATAGAAATGACTCATAAGCTTGTGACCATTTACAAAGCTTTTCCGGTTCCCATAAGAATGAGACAAGAAAATTCCTTTAAAAAGCATATACTATCTATTGGCCTCTTCTCTCTTCTGCAGATGATATCTTTCTAAGTAATAAGTATCACTGATTTTACTACAGGTGCATGCTAGGCTGATAGCTGACAAAGATGAAAAAAAGGAATGAACTTATAGTAGTCAACATAAAGAAAATTAATTTATACTTGGGAAGTGGAAATTTAAAATTTATTTTGTCCTTTTGACAAAGAAAATTATATTGGAAATGTGTTTATCCAATGACAAATTGGTGAACTGACATTTCCACGTTGTCTCAATCAAATATTTAGAACCAATAAGGCGATGGAGTTGTAGCTTGGTGACTATGAGTTGTGTACTTAGCTGGTAGCGAAATTTCGGCCCCTTGGTTGGGGGGGGGGGGATATATATATATATATGTATATGTATGTATATATGTTATACTCTTTAACCGAATAATTCACAATTAATATTTTAATTATTTAATTTAGTTTTATAGCAAATGTAGAAGGGTGGCTTAGTTAAACTTGTGATGGTTGTTTACTTGAAAGTCCAGAATTTGAATCCTCCTGAACAATAGCTTAATTTTATTTTGTTTTAATTATGAAAAAATTATCTAAATGCCTTTTTCTTTTATGTTATTACAGAATAATTTTGGAGGCTTTTTTCTAATTTTCCCAATTATTCATTTGGATCAAATGTTTTCTCCTTCTTTGCCATTCAAATAGGGGAGGGCATAAGATAAGAGGGAGAGCAAATTTTTACAGTTTGGACCAATCCAATTCGTTTTGCAAAATGGGCTCATTTTCTAACCCAACCCAATCCACCAAAATTGTAGATTAGCTGGTTGGCCCATTAGGTTTAACCTGTTGCCCAGCTTTATTGTGACGTCTCAAAGGACTTGCTTGTAAATAATTTTTTTGTGTGTTAATTATTGATCAATTGTACATAATTTAAAGCACTCTGAAACACTCCCACTTTACCCCCTTCTCTCTTCCTTTTCTTTTTCCCTCTCTTTCTTTGTATCTTCCTCTGACGAAAACTCTCATAAGCCCGCATTCTTCTTATTTTATTTCTTCTATTTGACTGATTTCCTCTTTTATTTTTGAAGAAGCTTGAATTCTTCCTTTGACTGCATTTGATAACTCGAATCAAAAAGTTCATCAGAAGCAATGTTCAAAATTCAAAACATCTTGTATCATATCACACGATATATTTTTTTAACAGGCTTCAATCTAACTTTCAATGCTAGTCTCACACAAACAAGTGTTTAAGCACAAAGATCTAAATTGAATCAAACAGAGAACTTAACTCCATCACGGATCTAAAACAACGGTGATATTATGAAAAACAATATGATTTGTGTATTTGATAAGACTTTTGGATATTTAGAATGCTTAATTAAGGGACTTTATAACAATTTTTCCAAGAAAAGAGAGGGAGAATTTAAGTAAAGAACTAGGTAAAAAGTTAATTTTAAATTAGAACTAAATAATTTTTAAATAGTATTGCAAGATCAAGGGACTAAATTGAAATTATGTTTTAAAAGAAAATGATCAAATCCACCAACTATTGTCACTAGAGCTCCACTGCTGAACAATTGTCATCAATGGCTGCTGGAGGTGGCGGCCTACGCTTCCTTCACAGAAAAAAAGGAGACTTACATTTAAGTCTCACTCAACACAATTAATTGCTCATAGATTCATCCAATAATTAATTGTGTTCAGTGGAATTTTACAGTAATTCTCTAAAAATATATTTATAACCACAAAGCTCATGATGCTTTTTAATTATATAAAGCAAAATCTTATATATATATATATATATATAAACCAAGTTTCCAATCCAACTCTAAGTAAATTTGTCATTTCAATAATGCTTACTCATTAATTTCGTAAAAAAAATTATAAATATTTTGCATTTTTAATATTATTAATTTGTTACAACATGAAATAAACTTGCGAAAACCATAATTTATTACTCCATGAAAAAGTAATAGATGGCATCCACCGCATTTTCCCCACCAAATTAAAATTTCTCTCCACACATATGAAGCAATTTTGGAGAGAAAATGCATATTTGACATATTTTTTAATATTTACCATCTTGCTAACCCTCCGCGGCCACCTTCGCATAGTTTTGCGTTTCTATTACTGTTACGTATATTTTGATTATCATCATCATCATCATCATCATCATCATTATTTTATTCCACGTCAATTTTTCATTCTCAATGTTATATGTGTGATGTATCTCATTAAATATTTTACATTTTATCTTTCTATTATATTGCCCCCACACATATTTGATTTTTTTTTTCTTTAAATCCATATCTAATGACATCGATCGAGATCTTTTTTAAAGACGAATTTAGATGTAGAGATTTTTCAATAATTTGTCAGTTCTTCAAGTGCGTGTTCAGCTAATGAATGAAGAGAGGGGACTGGAATGAAAATTTGAAGGCATAGATTGAGAATGAGAAACAACAAAAGAAAAGGAATAGGGACTGAAACACCAGGAAAACTGAAATCACAACATTAACATTAGGAATCCATTGTTACATTGTCCCATAAATCATACTTATTTAAGACAGATCATTTTACAATATTTGAGATAAACCCCTAAGCCGTCAATTCCATGCAGAAAGTTAATGTCCTCAAGTGCAGTTCATGAGAATGCTTGATAAAGGCATAAGCAAGTAGCAACATCCCACTTTATGCAAGTTTTGCCATCCCATCAACATACCTGTAATCCAGAAACATAGTTCGAAGCTAACGGACGCAAAAATAGACAAAATAACTCTGATCTTGTTTTTGGAATTATCTCATACACCATAGCATTCATTAAATAAAAGGAAAATCAATAATGGGTCCCACAAAAAAGAATTCTAATTCTAATTATTCAAAAATCCCTCATCCGAAAAGATAATGAAGAAGTTATCATCATTACCATTACCTTGTCATTAATTGTGGTCTTGCTATCATTACCCATGGCCTTATTGTCAATTTTAACTCTGTATAATTCAATTTAAAATGAAATTCTTTCAAATCCAGGACATCGTAGACATTAGACATCATGACTTATTTGCAGTTAACTCCCTAAAGATTTGGGAAAATAGCAATTAATGACCACCAAATGAAATTTTTATCAGTCAAATATCAACTGTTATCAAAACTCAAATGTATCCATTGAAATTTTAATAATAACTCATTTTGAATTAGCAACAGTTTATTCAAGCTTGTTTTTTCTTTCAAGTTTTGACAACAAATGGTCTTTAATTGATATAAATTTTATTTAGAGTCCTTGATTGCTAGTTTCCCTAAAGATTTTAGAGCCATCCCTCCATTTCGGAAGACCTTTCAGAAATTAGAGCCCTTATATGGAAGAAGGACTTGACAGCTTGACAGTGATTTTCCTGGGAAGAAATATATATAATAGCAGTAGTAATAATAAATAAAAATCCATTGTGATGATGAGTATATATACGTGCTCTACCTCACATGGCTTGTGAGTCAAATCCTCTTGGGTAACATGGAGGTGCATCTACGAAGAGATCGGCAGAAATTCGAATTTCGGGGATATATGGCCGATCAACAACGAATACAACTTTGCCTGCTTGCTCGTCATTCCTGATTTCTTTCACAGGCAAGAGGGATCTCAACATCTCAATTCCGGCCAGGATAGAGAACTTTCTGTCAGTAAGAAACCCTGTGATTTTCTGACTGTAAGCAAGACTGAATCCGAACTTGTTCAGCGCCGTCATCACACAAGGCCTTTTTTATTTTGACGCGATAGAAGGCTTGGTCGTTGATATAGTGGTATGTGAAGTTGTTGAGAATCACACCTCTGGGAATCTTGAATTTCATCAGCAAATCGTGGGCTCTGCTGTTAGGACTGGATTGCAGAGGCTGGTTCTGGAGAGTTAGAGGGACATCATCGAATTCATAGGCTTCAGGATGGGTTATCAGTATAAGAAGATGTGAGCACAAGCAGAAGAAGAAGATAGGAGAGATGCGACTTCGTGGAGCCATGGATGATACTCTCTAGAAACACTATATCTATCGGATTGAATTGAATTGCACTCTTCTCTTGCAACCCGCCACTTCTTTATATAGGACTAAATTATATAATGTTCAAGATAATGTGAGCATAGGTGACGTTCAGCGTGGCATTAAACAAGACTTCCAAGGTGGCATCCATGATGGCACCAATAGTGGTAGAGTCCAGAAGCTGAAGATAATATTTGAGCTATTAAAACTCATTTAGTTTAATTTAGTCAAGTTTTTCTATTGTTATTGAATTTTTGTATTTAATTTTTAATTAGTTATTTTATTTATTTTATATTTTAAGCTTTAATAGCCTATTGTGGACTTTTGGGTTTAAATTATCTATTAGGGTTTTCATATTAGGATTTCTAGAGAATTCTAGTTGGGTTAGGATTTTTTTTATTCCTTTTTTAAACATTACTCATATGTAAATGGTATAAAGAAAGAGTATATGAAATAAAAAAATTATTTCTTTTTAACAAGCTTCGCTTGTTTATTCATGTTCAAAGTTGAATACCATATAGCTTTTTGGATAATTGTAACGTTGAGAGTTCATTGTTTGAGAGATTTTAGGCATGATTCCAACTCTTTGTGTGTGTATTTCAATTAGTGTGTTCTCCATGAGGTAACACATGGTAGAATCTTGACTTATTGTGTGGGCTTTCACTTCACAAAAGCAGTATTTTGGGATTACTAGGTTGTCTGAAACATGAGAGTGCACTTAAATTATATATGAAAAGTTCTATATTGAATAAAGTTGAGATTAATAACTAATACCCCTTCTAATTTCTATTATAAGATGCTTTCAACTACTTTACTAAAATCAAGAAAAAATAATTAAATCATTAACTTTGTTTAGATATAGAATAAACTTCTAACTTTATCCTCGCTTAAATGAAAAATATTCAAAAATATATTACATTTTCTCTCACATTTAATGAGTTTAAATAATATAATATTGAAAAGATATAATTAATATCCCATAGCGTGCATTCTATTAAGGATAAAAAAAATGCTTCTTGAAGTTGTCATCCTATTAAAATGTCGTGTCATTCCCCCTAGTTCATTTCTCCTCTTCCACCTTTGCTGTCAAGTGTGCTATCATACTTGAATATCTTAACACGATTAACTTTATATATATATATATATATATAAAATCAAACCCTATAGAACGACGAGCAATAATTAAAGGGATGGAGAGAGTGCGTGTCAAATAATAACAAAGTAAAAAATATAAGATAGCACCCGATAAATAAATATTTCACTTACTCATAGTAGTGTGTGTACATCTAGTTGGAATCCATATACATTTACGTTGTCTCATACATTATAAACGATCTTTAACTTTACAGAGAAAATAACTCTGATCTCCTTTTAAGAATTTTCTCCGACGCCAGAGTATTAATTGAACAAATTTAGTAATTAGTAGTAGCATCAAAATTTAGAATATGAATTAAACAGGATTTCTAGAACATTTCTTATATTATGATTGGGAAAAAGTACATATATACAGAAAAGATCAAAAATCTCCGAACGAATAGTATGATGAAGACAACAATGGGAATAATAAATCAATTACACATGAGGGCAATAAATAGCATTAATAAGATATAATAAAATGATCAAGATCACACTAATGCGATATGGTAGCAGGCGCTTGCGTCTCTGGTTCTGGAGAGAGCAATAACTGAACGTATGGGGCTGGTTTCTCTGTACGTGCGTACGTGTCTCGTTGCCTGAAAGACACGTTTCACAAAGTCAGATACAATCACACGTGGAACATGTTTCCCTTGATCACACCAAGCAGCTTTGGATCAATATTGTGTAAAAAAATCCGATATCAATTCAACCGGCTAGTCAGATCCAAAACTCATCCAAGTCAAATCAATTATTTATATAGCCGATCAGCCAAAACCAGTGTGTGCCAAGTGTGAAACGAAGGAAACCATCAAGAACCAGACAATTTGACAGAAAATCCGATAAAAATTTGGAAATAAATCTTGTCGTTTTTTTTTTAAGAAAAAATGTGACACTTGAAAGGGGGAAAAAAGCTTAAGACTGCCTTAAAGCTCCTTTTATAATGATTGGACACCCCTTAAATCTTATTTTCGATCTTTGCCTGTTTTTTCTTATCTCCAGAGTTGTTTTTGCTTATATATGAGGACATATTTTTACAATCTTTGTTGTCCCAATTATTTATCTATATTTTCCCTATATTTTATCCTTTTAATTTAGTTGTAATATATATAGCTCTTATAAAGTGCTTGATTGCAAAGATTTTGATAACATATATCATTCAAATCACTGATCTCGCTTTGGGCTTCTGTCTGTATTTCTTGTTTGAAATATAAGTTCCATATTCACTAAAAAAGTCTGCAATCTCATAATTAAGCCACAACATTTATAAAATATATATCATTCCGTTTTTTTTTTGGGTAAATTATATCAATAGTGCCATATATAGAACCTTTAGTTTAATCAGTCCACCGAGCATCAAATGCATTGCTACTTTTAGTTTTTGCAACTGAAAATTTATTCTCTTGGCTAGATTGACAAAGAAAGTGTTACATTATTCTTTATAATATTTTCTTTTCTTTTTCTTGATTCTAGGATATATAGCAAATGCAACCTAAGAAAAGGAGTTAAAGATGGTATTAATTTCACATAATATTAGTATGCCTTGTTTAGAGGGAAAGAAAAAAATAGAGGGAAAAAAACAAAGAAAGAAAATAGGAAAGAACTTTTCAATTGCATAATTTGAGAGAAAAAATCTAACGAGGGTTGAATTTAGTAAAAAGAATCAATCCTTTACAATATGATGAATTGAAGTTTAAATCCTCTCTCAAAGAGGTGTTCACTTTTAGTATTTGATCATGTCTCGAACAGAATTAGCTCCAATAAAAAAATACCTATGTGTAATCAAAAAAATAAGAGAGAAAAAATATGTTAAAAGAAGAGCAAAAAGGGTTAATATAAAAATCTTCCTTCGAAATTTTGATGTAGGCATAATTGATATCATGAAATTTTTTCTAACACAATGTCACTTCAATATTTTTCAAAATGTACAATATTATCTTAACCTTATGGTTAATTTGACCTTGTTAACTATTAACTTATTAATTTTGATTGTTAAATGCCTGGCTGGTCACATGGAGTCCATTTCAATTCTTTTTCTTCTTCCTTCGTTCCTTGATCTCAGCTCATGCCATAAGCCAACCTTCTTCATTTCTCCACCTTCATCTGCCATACCCTTGCTATTTCAACAAGTGCAAGTATTTTAATCGAAAACCCACCTATTTCAATAATTAAAAGTATTTTAATTATAAATAAAAATGACGGTTCCTTTATAACATTTTATTAATTTAAAATTTTCAGTTGTCATTATTAATGTCTTTATAAGATATATAATTCTCACTTTTACATATGAAGAAATTTTGAAAAGAAAATGAATATTGTTGAATTTTTATCACGCTTGCCCACACCCACCTTTTCCATAGCTTTTATTCTTTCTATTATTGTTACATATACTCCTTCCATTCAAAAACATAAGTTATTTTTTGAGGAGTTGAATATTTAAAAATGTAAGGTATTTTTTATTTTTCGAGATGTAATCATTATCTCTCTTTTTTCAAAAGTACCCTTGTAGATGAATAACTTTATATTTGTTATAGGGTATTTAATATGAGTAAATATAAAAAAATATGGTTGGTTTGAAAGTAGGTAACTACTTTATTAAGGGTGAGATTTGGTTAAAAATGTATTATATTTTTAAAAGGCGTGAATAATTTTTTATATTATTTTCTATTATATTATACTTCAATTTTTCATATTATTGCCGAGTACCTTCCTTTATTAGTTTTGAGCTCTGAGGAATTGTAATCGGGTGGGGCTTTGATTTTGGTTCAAACAAAATACCTGGGCAATATAATTATTTAATAAGATATGATAGTGTTATCAAGAGGACACACCAATGAGATATGGTAGCTAAGTTGGAGACAAGGACAGAGCACACTAGATGCATGCCAGCCATAATACTTACCGTTGCCCAGCTTCTGGAACGAGCAAATTAAAGGCATGCATGGGACCGGTTTCTCTGTGCGTGTGACACGTTGCCTGAAATACTGACAGTACTGTTAAATAATATCAAAATTAATAAACATTAAAATTTTTCAGTATAGCACACTTGAATTAGAACCATAAAAAATTAAATAGTGAAATTTTTTTTATAAAATTAATTTTAAAAAATAACTTAAAATTAAATAAATAAAGTAAGTTTAACTGAAAAAATTATTAAGTACAATCAATCACAATTTAATCACTTAAATTTATTTTTTTTATTCACAAAATAAATTAATTTTATTTGACCTTATTATTTTGGTTTTATTACATATTTTTTAAATTATCATTTAAGAATTAAATAAAAAATTAAGTTATAAATTAATTAAAATCTCAGTTAACTCACAACTTGATAATTATTTATATTAGCCATACCAGAAACAAAGTATAAATAATTATTCAAGTCAAGTCAAATTACGCCTGTATTACTATATCAATCAATAACAGCAAGCAAAATCTTAGATAAAATATATAACCCAAAAATGATACAATAAAGTTACTCTAATCAGAAATAATAATTAAAACATAAAATTGAAAGATAAAAAGAAGAAGAATAAATTAAAATAAATCTAAAATAATTTTTTTCTGAATAGAAAAAACTTAAATTAAAATTTAAAAGTCATAATTTGTGATTGATCACACTAAAAAAAATTAATTCTTCATGAAACTAAAAAATTGAACAAGATGAGAGTATCAGAAAAAATTATGTTGAAGGAAAGACACGAATAGCGATCACTACCGCTCGCGCGTTCGTTCCTCTTTACAGTTTTGCGCGGCCTCCTCTCTTCTCTCCTCTCAATTCTCCGCCGCCAACGCTCTTCCTTTTTATCTATGTTTGGTTTAAATCCTAACTGAGGTTTGAGAGGCCCAAACCTCAGTTGAGATTGTTGAAAGCTTATTATAGGTTAAAATTTTTGTTTGGATAAAAAAAAGTTGAAAAGAGCTTTTGAGGGGAAAAGCTCATTTTGGTTAAAGCTAATTCAAGGAGTTTCTCTTCTCAACGCGCATCAGTGAACATAGATGGTAATGCATTTTTAGCTTCTTGTCAAATTTCTCTCTCCAAGTGGTAAAGGGTGTGGTAGATGTATTATTATGATACTTAATCATCCATGACCCCTGGAAACAAATGACGCATTGTTTTCTTGCATGCAAAAAAAAAAAAGTGATATTTTGCTTTGTGGCAAATTTTACAATTTTTTTAAAAACTTTTATGGGAAAATATATCTACCAATTTATTAATTTATTTTCATTTTTATATTTAATATTTTATTATTTATCAATCTAGTTTAGCTTTTTAGAATTTAACGTTTCATTATCCATCAATTTATTTTAACTATTTTGTAATTTAATATTTTTAATTTATTATTTATTCAATATTTTAACAATTCATAAACAATACTTAATTATATATAGAGTTTTTTTAATAAAAAATTGTAATTTAAGGGTCAATGTTTTTTGTTCCAAGAATATCAAATCACGAAAAAAATTTCTACAGTAAAATATAATAAAACTAAATAAAAATAGATTATAATAAGAAATCAAAGATCCTTTTTTCTTGATATAGATTTGAATTTTATCTAATTGAAATTCATTCAAGCTAACCAATCACATGTAAAATTGTAATTTTAATCCACTTTTTTTAAAAAAATTGTAATTTTAAGTTTAATATTTTCCTTAAAAATATGAAATTAGTCATAAAAATATATACAAGAAAATTCAAATTTATTTTTTTTCTTATACATTTCAATTGGCTTTTGAATCAAATCATCCAAACAAGTTTTAGTTTGTTCAACTCACTTTTAAAAAAAATATATCCAAACATAAATCACGTTACAATCACAGACTTTTATTCTAACCTCAGTTTGCTAACCTCAGTTCATTCTAATTTCAGTTAAAAAATTTTTTAATCCAAACACACACTAAAATCTAATAATTTGTCAAAAAGACAAAACTATCCTTAACAATCCTAACTAAAAAGTACATTAAAGAACCCAAAATAAACATAAATAAAATTTATAAAATTTAATTATTGACTTGATCTTCAAGCACATGTCCATATTCTTCTATTAAAAATAATCTCCATTAATATCTTCTAAATTAGATTAAAAAATGAACAAATAAAATAAAATAGAAAATATGTAAAAATATCAAAGATATCATTTATACTTTAAAATTCAAAGATTTTATTAGTTAAAATCCAAAAGTTCAAGATTGACTAATAAAATCAAATAATATCTAATTAAACTCAATTAGCCTTAAATAAATATTTAATTTAGAATTTTATATATTTATTTGAGGCTAATTGAGTTTAATTGGATATTATTTAATTTTATCAGCGAATTTTTAAATTTTGAATTTTAACTAATAAAATCTTGAATTTTTACAAAGCCAGCAATCACACATGGCTTAAAGCTCACACAGAGATCTGAAGACAAAGAAGTCCCAAGCCAAAGACTACCTACAAGCATGCAAGTGCTCAGCTACTCAGCTTGTTCAAAGATTTTGAAAATGCAGAAATTAGTGGGGTCAAAAGCCATCAAAGACTTTTCTAATAGGCTGATGAACATGATATACTAATTGGGACTTTACTATTGGACGAATTTTGCTCTTAAAAATATGATTTTATGATTTCTTCATTGGAAGAATAACCAACGGTTTTATCAAATAAAGGCAACACAATCACAATAACACAAATGTTGATTCAGAAGAGGATCCAGAATTTGTTTGTTGCCACAAATTATACACAAAGCACTAGAAGGAGTAAGTAATATTTTCTGATGCCTGTCCATGACGAAGTGTTTCATGACCTTCATTAAATCCACGACCTAATACGATAGTAGAAGCGCAAAGCAAAGGTATTCGAAATTCCCATGAAGACCAGTTTTAAAAGCCCGTCAATTTTTTCAAGAGAAGCGACGTGTCATGATACAAGGCTTCTTAGGAGTAGTCCAAAGAGAAATATGGGTTCGGGATGAAGTAAATGGGCCGGGAAGGATATATCAAAGGGTTATATTTACCATTTCTATTATTCCATACCATTGTCACTTTCCATTAATCCTGTTGAACCGGCAATCTGGATTCGGAATTTTCATTAAACAAAGATGAGTTTGTGTTTTATCGTTTGAGTACATTTTTTAGTTCATTACATAACGTTGTAGTCAGCAAACTAAAAAAGAGAAGTAGAAAGAGGAGGCTAGGAGGAAAGTTAAGTTCTTTCCTCTAAACTTTACGGTCAATGTTAAGTTATTTTGATGGATTGGAGGAGAATGAATTTTTTTTTATAAATTTAATGGATACCTATACACTATTATTAACTTAAGGATACTAAAAGCGTCTGACTGGAAAAAAATTTTTTAAATATTTTTGCACTGAAAGTGCCATAAACCTTCTGGATATTTTTGTGTCTTAAAGCTTTAAGTAAAAACAGGAATTATGTTTTACATGTTGACTTAAGGGGAAGAAAAATGTTATAACCCTTAATCATGTAATTCAAGTCAAGATTTCGCTTTAGGGGTAACCAAAGCATGTTAAGCGCAACACCCAATACTAAAGAATTATATAAATACATATCGATTTTAATTTCTAAATTCTTTCTTTGACTCGTGTCAAATTTTTATGCATAAAATATATCAAGAATTTATGATCTAACAACACAGGAATTGATTAAATAATTTATAATTCAATAGCCCCAACCAAAATCTATCAAGAATTGAAGTAGACGAAGAAACTTCAATTTAGTTCCTAGTCTTACCAACTATTGAATTGAGTTCCACATATTTTTACGAATTGAGATACATAAATGACATTAGATTTTCTTTATATAATATAATTATTGTGTTGAAATTAAAATGGATATATAAACCACTCACAGGCTATATTTCATTTATTTAAATGTCAAATGTAAATTGATTTGACTTGTATGTGAAAAAAGTCTCATAATGATGTGAAATTGAGTTAGAAAAAGGGTATATAAATGAAAAAGACACAAATTTAATGATTTAAACTTGTAAGTTAAGATGTAGTGTCACTCTCATTTATATGTATTCTCTTAAAATTGTTAGCTTTTTTTATCCATAGCACCATAAAACGAATATCACATGCATGGACATCTATATAATGTCTGAATTGATCGTCTTGCACAACTATAGAGCCCAACTCCAAGTACTCTTCACGCGGCCTTTGTCTTGAAACACTATGACACAGTCCCTCATGTATGAGTTGGCTTGATAGTTGCTTTCACTCTAAATTTAACACATTGATCCTTGAAAAGTTCCTTTCTATAAGACAATACCATGTGATGATGTGGTATGGCCCTTGTCCTTTTGAGACCAACTTATATATCGCAAAGCAACCCATCATGACTGCTCATTGGACAATGTACGTACATCGCAAGTGCATGAGTTATGACAAATAAAACAGCTGTGAGAAAAAGATTGTTCCGTTATGGTCATCAGATCAAAAGTGATTTAAACAAAAATAATGTCACAAAATGATCTGGATTATATGGACACTAACGAACACTAAAACAAGGGTTATTCTATATTAGACAATATTTTTCAAGCCTGTTGTCAAATACTCCTTCTGTTAAAAAATGTAAGAAATTTTTTGAGGAGTTTGATGTTCAAAAATGTAAAGCATTTTTAATTTTTTGATGTATAATCATTTTTTTTTTTCAAAAGTGTCTCTATTGATAAATGACTTTATATTTATTGTAAGGTATTTAATAGGGGTAAATATAGAAAGATAAAGTTAGTTTGAAAGTAGATAACTACTTTATTGGAGATGAAATTTGATTAAAAATGTCTTATATTTTTTAACAAAATAAGTATTTATCACTCTATACTTCAATAACAATATTTGAAAAATGTTTCTTATTTATGCATGATGCAACACTTTTAAAATTGTTCTAGAGAAAAATATTAGTAATAGTCAAAAATGTTGAAGTGATACTTTTAAATACTTTATCCATATCAAATTATAAGATACTTTAAAAAAAAAATCACATACCAACAAATCTCATTAAATAAACTTGACAATCTTAATTTTTTTAAAAACAAAAATATAAATTTTTAAAAACATCGTCAATTTAATAACCTTAAATCTACACTTAATTACTCTAGAGAGAGAGAGAAATGGCAATATTGGAATAATCTTGCTTAATAAAACTTTAATCTTCTCAAAGTATTTTATATTTTGAGATACTAAATTTTCTCTAAAATTATTTTATAATTTAGGATAGATGGAGTATTTCTCAATATTATAAAGGTTCTTAGTTTACGCACAATTTTTTCTTGCATAATCAGTTATAATTAGCTCTCATTTAGGACGCACCTAATAACTTCATTAAAGCTAAGGAATCCTATCTGTCGATCTTCTTCAGCATTCAGAAACACCTCGCGCTTTTACCCAATAAGAAAAAAACCCCTAAATGTTAATCAAGTAACCCAATTATGTTTCCCTTTTATAGTTGTGCCTAATAATAAGCCAAGAAGTTTCCCCATGAGAGGCAACATTCCAGACACTTAGTTAACCAGCTCATCTTAAGAAGCAAGTTTATAATTGCAATTTTGTAAAAGACACTTTAGTTGCTTCAATATTATGATATGGACAAGCCAAGAAATTTTGCCTTTGAAGACATGCCAACCATTTCCCATACTTTTAGTTCATTGCCGCAGCAATATATGCTATGAAGTGGACTACGATTCTACGAAGATAATGAAAACATAAGAGATGTTGCAAGCATGTCAACAAATTAAAACGACAGTGATTAAAAAACTTGAGAGAGAAACTATGCCTTGAACTGTTCAAAATTCAAATGATCCGTCATAGTACTTGACGAAGACATAAACAGCATCATCTGAACGTTCTGGTTCATGTATGATCTGGACTGGACAACACCTCATTTAGCTGCTTTTGATAACACGCCATGTGATCTCTAATAATAAGTCCTTGTCTACCGTTAAGCCTTATCACATTGCTTCTCTGGCTAATTAATTATTGAAGGGAATGAAAGCAAATTAAAACCCTTTCATCTATATATACGCACCCTCGTATTTCATATTTTTCAGAAGCAACACAACTAGATCTTTAACAACATCCTCAAACATTTGAATTCGAGCACTTTCTTCTTCTTCTCTTAAACTCAAAAAATATGGGTTTTCATTTCCCAGGAACTAAAAGGTCTTCATTTGGTGCAAAAATGGCTTCTTCAAAATCTGGTGATGTGCCAAAGGGATATGTTGCTGTATACATCGGGCACAAAATGAAAAGATTTGTGATTCCGATTTCGTACTTGAATCAACCTTCATTTCAAGAATTGTTAAGTCAAGCTGAAGAAGAATTTGGATATGATTACGTGGGTGCCATCACTATTCCATGCAGAGAAGAAGTCTTCCAAAATGTCACTTCTTCCTTATTAAATGGGTGTTAGCCGGCGAAAACATTAGTTTAGATTAATTAGTCAACACAATTTTGTATGGAGTGCACCTCAGATTTTCCTTTGTATATATATATATATAGAGACTTTTCCTGATTGAATTAGTTAACGTCATTTTTGTTTCTTATTTTATATATTTTTTGGAACCAACCTCTTTGGTGCACTGTGGTCATAGAATTAATAATCAAGTCCTATGTCACATGAGATCATATATTTTATTCATAAAAATAGGAGACGAGTTAAAGTAATTAAAACCAGTTCCTTCAATGTTACGTTTCATAGCTGGCAGAGATAAGATGCGTCCGCATTTGGTGTGCTGAGTGCTCACCAAGGTCAGGAGGCATTTCATCCTAACATGATTTATACCGTTCATTTAAATTAATTTTTAAATTTTTTAATATTATGTTTATTAAAATAAAAAGTATAAAAAATTTTAATATTAAATCTGAACTATTTAAAATATATTTAAACGGCTAATTTGTAAAATTTATAATTTTTTTAATATTAAATTAGCCATCTAAATTATATATAAATTGTCCGGAATCTATTTGGATAATCAAATTGTAAAATTATAAAAAAAATTAATATTAAATTGGACTGCTAGATTAAATTTATACTGGCAAGACTGGTAATGAACATATTTGTTAAAATTTTTATATTTTTATATTAATAAATATAACATTAACAATATTTGAAAATTAATTTAAATAAAAAGCAAGGATTAATTTAAACTAAAATGGCTGCGTGCTCATCACCGAACGAACAATCCAAGATATATATCGCATGTAAATCTAGTCATTCAAGTCTAAGATTATCTTGTACTACTATGAGGAGCCAAACTTCATGTACTCTTCACGTGGTCTTGCCTATACTAGTTAGCAGCCATGCTATTCTGGCCTCCAAACACTGACATAGCATCCGTTAATTTTGGTTCTCCAATCACTATACCTATACACGTTAATTAATCACATGAATTATGTAATTGCAACTAGACATGGCCACCTCACTTATAAGACAGAATTACTCTAAGGATTGAGCTTCATTCCGCGCAAGCAAGCATGCATATACATACACATACAAATTACATACACATCCTGAAGCATTATCTGAGTTCAAATTTTCTTCTACAAGTCTTCAACTGTATAATTAATTAATTTGATGACAAAGATACTTTACAACATACATTAGTTGATTAGTCATAACATATTGATTGACAAATATTAATAATGCATCTTTAAATTTGAAGTCAAACATTGTGCTTGAGGTGGTTTGATTCTAGAATCAAGAGAGAGCTTCAAGAAACCTTGGACAGAAATCAACCCACCCCTTCTGGGCGAAAAAACAAAAAAGAGTCCTTTAAGTTCTACATCCCTTGATTGTGACCTAATGTGAAACTCCATCAATCACTGCATCTATCTTAGTTGGTACGTAGTTGTATGTACAAAGGCATCCAATTGAGGTGTGTCAATATGAAGAAAAAAATATGTGAAATATCTAAAGCATGTCTACAAAATGGAGTCTCGCCTTTAAACAATGCAAGAATATCAATCTAGTTGTCTTCAAGTGGGTACCAATAATTGTACTTTCATTCAAGGTGGGTCTTATGCATCTCCTTAAACGTTTATAATACACACTTCCAAGACAACACACCACGTGATCTCCCATGGTAACACAACCCTTATTGTTGCTCCATTGATCTGTAGCTGACCTTTAACAACTATAAATACACACTTCCTCTCCTATTCACAAGCAACACAAGCCAATATTCCAATCCTCAAGAGCCAAAAATCTAAACATTACCAAATGGGTTTTCGTTTACTTGGTATTAAAAGAACTTCGTTTATGTCCAGTGCAAGAGCTTTGAAATCTGTGGAGGTCCCAAAATGCTATTATGCGGTATATGTTGAAGAGAGAATGAAGCATTTTGTGATCCCCATATCATACTTGAACCAACCATCGTTTCAAGATTTTCTGACTAAAGCTGGGGAAGAGTTCGGATATAGCCATCCAATAGGTGGCCTTACTATTCCTTGCCGAGAAGATGTATTCTTAGATATTACTTCTCGGTTCAATGGGCTATGAAGAAATAAAAGTGAAAGAGATTGATTGGCTGACATAGATTTAATGAAATTTTAGCAATATACATAGGCATTTATTCAGTTGCCAAAGTTCTCTTGTTCTTTCTCCACTCTTAGAAGTAGAACAAAGTAAATGTTTATCTAATTCAGATATTCACGAACAGGGTAATATACCCTGATTTTTTGGTCCATTCCGACAACTGTCAAGCTTCTCATTAGTTTCTGTTTATTCTAATACTCCAGCAACTTTTTTTTTTTGTGAGAATTACTTCTTTTATTGCAGTTTGAACCCTCCATTGCTGATCCCATAATTTTAAGGCAAACCCTCGTTAATGTATTCAAGGTTTCATCACTGCCTTAAATTTGGTAAACCTAATGATGGAAGGTGGTTCTCATACAATTTGGAATATACGTGGACATGATTATCAAGATGCTTAGGATTTTATCCAAAGAAGGTGGTTCTCATCCCTCATTAAGTTTGAACAATCCCAGAACATATTTTTCATAATCAATTTTACCCAACGGATATCCAAAAACTCGCATACTTGCTTAAACATATTCCCTTCATTTGTGTGCTTGAGCGTCAAGACCATAAAGTCATATGTATTTTTATTTTCATTACCTCTATCTATAATGCTCTTGAGCAATGAGCACATGTAAAATTGTAGGGATTAGATTAATTGTAAATGTTGACTTCTATATTCCTTACAAATCGAGTAATTCAAATCAAGGTTTCGCTTTAGGGGTAACAAAAGCGTGTAAAGCGCAACACCCAATATTAAAGAAGATATTTAAATATCGATTTCAATTTCTAAATTCTTACTTGACTCGTGTCATACTTTTTATGTGTATAAAATATGATCTAACTTTACACAGGAATTGATTAATAATTCAATGGCCCCAACCAAAATCTATCAAGAATCGAAGTGGACCAAGAAATTTCAATTTATTTCCTAGTCTTACCAGCTCTCGGCCCAAAAAAAGAAAAGAGTTTTACGTATTTTTACGAATTGAGATACAGAAATGACGTTACATTTTCTTTATATATTATAATTATTGTATTGAAATCAAAATCAATATTTAAAACCACTTGCAGGCTATATTTCATTTTTGGAATGTCAAATATGAATTGATTTGACTTGTTATGTGAAATTAAGTTGAAGAAAATATATATAACTGGGAAAAACATATAAGTCACTCACACTTATATGTATTTTCTCCAAATTGTTAAGCTGTCCAATTTTTTTTTTTTTGGAAAAATTACGAATAGATCCCATGGAACACAATAAGTTCCGTGAAATTTAAAAATCACAACCAAGTCCCTTGAAACTTGAGTATAATTTAAAATTAAGCTACAAAGATAATAATATCCCTATTAAACATATATTACATCAATCAAATAATTAATTTTCAACTACTTCATCAGCAATTTATAACAATAATTTTAACTTTTTGCAATTATAACTTCACGTATCTAATAATTAAACATTCATGCATTATTAAGAAAGTTTAATATTAATTATTTACAACTACTTCATCAGTATTTTACAATTATAATTTCAAATTTTTAAAACTGTAATTTTGTAAATACAATAATTAAACTGAGATTATTTCCTTTTTATCCCAATTTTAAATTGTACTCAGGTCCCTAGGGATCTAATTGTTGTTTCTGAATTTTATGGGATTTATTTGTAAATAAGTTTGCTCCACGAGACTTATAAGTAATTTTTTTTTATCCATAACACCATAAAACGGATGTCACATGCATGGAAATATATAAAATGTTTGGATAGATCGTCTTGCACAACTATGAAGCCAAACTCCAAGTACTCTTCATACGGTCTTTGTCTTAAAACACAAGGACGTAGCATCCATCACTTTAGGTCCTCCTCAAGATTTCCAAATTTTAATGGGAAACTATCAATTAAGGATTGTAGGAAAAAATTTATGTTATTCAAAGATCAATAAATTTTGAAATTTCATTGTAGTCCATCAGTCTTTAAATGAAATTAATTTTTATATGAAATGACCAACTTACTCTTAAAAGACCCCTATTAAATTATTACTAAAAAATAATTTAATAATTTTGAATGACCTTCGGTGGTTGATGCAGATTATAGCAGGGGTGACTTCTTAAAAATTATTTTAAATTTTAGTGGCAATTAAATCATTTTATATAAAAAATCCATTTTATCTAAAGATTAATAGACTACACTGTAATTTTAAAATTTATTAATTCTTGAATGATATAAAATTTCTCTCGTGATTCTTAATTTATATTTTCTCAATTTTAATATGTCCCTCTTATATGAGTAATCATGTTTTTATTTTATTTTTTGGAAGCAAAATGAGTTATCTTGTTGATAGTTGTTTTCACTCTCATTTCACACATTTTATCGTGAAAGGTACCTCTCTACAAGACAATACATGTGATGATGTGGCCCTTGTCCTTTTGCGAGCAACTTGTATATCACAAAGCAACACATCACCTCTGTGCTCGTAGGAAAATGTACGTATCGCGAGTACATGGTCATGACAAGTAAAACAGTTGTGAAAAAAGATTGTTCCCTCAAAAGTTTATAGTCATCAAATCAAAAGCGATTTGAACGTAACTAATGTCTTGTAGCTAGACAAAATTAATCTAGATTAATATATGGACAACGAACTCTAAAACTAGGGTTATTTTATGTTAGGAAACATTTTTCAAGTGTTGTCAGGTATTTATTGCTTCAAATAGTAATCAACAACAACATATGAAAAATTATTTATCTAGACATTAGACAATATTTTTAGAATTGTAGCCAATTGAAATTTTGCTAAAAGCCAAAAATGTTGCAGCGTGCGCTTCAAAGTATTTCTCAATACCATAAAGGTCACTTAATTACTTTATGCACAATTTCTTGGGTAATTGGTTATAATTAGCTCTCATTTAGGACATACCTCATACGACATCAGGTTAGAACATACCTTATAACTACATTAATGGAATCAGTGTCTGTCATCTTCTTCAACATTCAAAAACCCAACGCTTTTACCCAACAAGAAAAAACTCCTAATGCTAATCAAGTAATCCAATCATGTTTTCCTTTTTTTAGCTGTGCCCAATAATAGAAGCCAATAAATTTCCCCATGTGATGCAACATTCCAGACAGTTAGTTAACATGCATGCTGATCATGAGAAGCATGTTTATTGCAATTTTGCAAAAGACACGTTAGTTGCTCCAATATAATATGCCTACGTAAGCCAAGAAATTTCCCCTTTGAAGACATGCCAACCATTTCTCATACGTTTAGTTCATTGGTTCTACGACATATGCTATGAAATGGACTACGAAGATGAGGAAAACATGAGATGCCTCAAGCATGTCTAGAAATTAAAATGACAACAATTAAAACACTTGAGAAAGACACCATATGCCTTGAACTGTTCAAATTCAAATGATCCATCATGGTATTGACGAAGACATCATGTGTCTGGACTGGACAACACGTCATTTAGCTGCTTTTGATAACACACCATGTGATCTCTAATAATAAGTCCTTGTCTACCATTAAGCCTTATCACATTGCTCCTCTTCCGCCAATTAATTATTGAAGAGAATGAAAGCAAAACCCTTTCATCTATATACACACACACTCGTATTTCATATTTTTCAAAAGCAACACAACTAGGTCTTTAACAATATCCTCAAAGATTTGAATTCAAGCACTTTCTTCTTCTCTTAAACTCAAAAATATGGCTTTTCATTTCCCAGGAACTAAAAGGTCTTCATTTGTTGCAAAAATGGCTTCTTCGAAATCTGGTGATGTGCCAAAGGGATATGTTGCTGTATACATCGGGCACAAAATGAAAAGGTTTGTGATCCCCATTTCATACTTGAATCAACCTTCATTTCAAGAGTTGTTAAGTCAAGCTGAAGAAGAATTTGGATACGATTATATGGGTGCCATCACTATTACTTGCAGAGAAGAAGTTTTCCTAAATGTCACTTCTTCCTTATTCAATGGGTTTTAGCTTGCGAAGACAACATTTTTTAGACTATTCAGTCAACACAATTTTGTAAAGGAAGCATTCCAGATTTTGCTCTGTATATATAGGCTTTTCCCGACTAAAAGAGTTAATTAACATCATTTCTGTTTATTATTTGATAGATTTTTTGGATCCATCCTCTTCGGTGCACTGTGGTCACAGGATTAATAATCAAGTCCTATGTCACATGAGATCATATATTTTATCCCTAAAAATAGGACACGAGTCAAAGTAATTAAAGCCAGTTGCTTTAATGTTTCATAGCTGGCAGAGATAAGATGATCAACATCATAGAACATATATATATATCGCATGTAAATCTAGTCATTCAAGTCTAAGATTATCTTGTACTACTATGAGGGGCCAAACTTCATGTACTCTTCACGCGGTCTTGCCTGTACAAGTAAGCAGCCATGCTATTCTGGCTTCCAAACACTATGACGACATGGCATCCGTCAATTTAGGCCCTCCTCAAGATTTCAACATTTTAGTCCTGTTACATGAATTAGCTTTTCTATGTTGCAATTATTAGTTTTCAAAAATTGCAAATGTCTTCAAGGTGGGTATTGTAAATATTAGTTTGCAATTCCATGTGATCACTTATGGGCGGCCAGTGGCGGAGATGAGGATTGATCAGGGGGAGTCATGATCTCTCTAACTTTAATTTTTTTTTCTTTGTAAAACGAAAGAGTTACTCCCTCCACTCAAAAATGTAAGACATTTTTAAGAAGTTGGATATTAAAAAATGTAAGGCATATTTAGTCTTTCAAATTGTAATAATTGCCTTTTTTTCAAAAGTACCCCTATTGATAATGACTTTATATTTATTGAAGGGTGTTTAATAGGGTAAATATGAAAAAATAAGGTTAGTTAAAAAGTAGATAACTACTTTATTGAGAGGTGAGATTTGGTTAAAAATGCTTTACAGTTTTTAACGGAGGGATTATATATTTTGGACCTCTCAAATTATATTTGTTTGTTTTTTATACTAACAAAATTTAATTTTTCCTAATTACTAAACAGACAATGATATTTGAGAAGACAAAAATTTTTCCCTAAGAAAACATATACTAAACATAAAATTTATTTTCTATGATAGTTGATCATCATTATTGTGTCGATAAATTTGTTGTTATTATAAATTATCAATTGAATGAATTAAATAATAAATTTAGTGAGCAGGCAATGAGCTTCTAAAATTTAGCATAATTCTAGGAATACATTTAAATCATTTAATGTTAGGAACATATATAATCTTATTGAGAAATCTTACTAGATCTTCGAATGTAATTTTTCTAACTAAGAAAATATTTGATTGGAACATGAATTATAGTGTTATGAGCTTAATGCACCCAAAGATCTTAATTTTCATAATTTGATTATGTCAAATTTTTGTAGAGGTCGAAAAGTCTAACTCTTATTTATTGATATGCCATAAAGAATTTATGAGCAAACTTTAAAAGGAAGGTACATATTTATTTAGGATATATATATATATATATATATTTGTAAAATTGAATATGAATATTTAAGTTATATATTTAACTTTCATTTAATTACTATACATGCTTTGTAATCTGGGCAACTGTCAATTAAAAAATTTGGCTCCACCCTGGCTTATGGCCCTTCGTACTTTTGTGAGAAAATTCATAACAAGACATGGCCCCCTCACAGGGAAGAATTAATCTAAGGGTTGAGCTTCAACTGTATTATTAATTTGATTACATATTCAGAAGATACTTTACAACATACATTAGTTGATTAGTCATAACATATTGAATATTGATTGACAAACAATGAATCTTTAAATTTGAAGTCAAACATTGTGCTTGAGGCGGTTTGTTTGTAGAATCAAGAGAGCTTTGGAGAAAGATGAACCCATCCCTATTGCGATATTGTAAAAGGAAGAATCAAGTCTTTTACCAGTACTTCAGGCCAAAAAAAAAAAAAAACTGAGAGTACAATTATGGCTTGACTGTGTGACCTAATTAATGTGAAACTCCGTCAATCACAATACATCTTAGCTGGTACGTAGTTGTATATACAAAGGCATTCAATTGAAGTGTGTCAACATGAAGCATGTCTGCAAAATGGAGTCGCCTTTAAACAAGGCAAGATCAATCTAGTTTTTTTCAAGAGGGCACCAATAATTGTACTCTCATTCAGGGTGGGGTATGGCATGATTCTTATACATATTCTTAAACGTTTAAAATACACAATTCCAAGATAACACACCATGTGATCTCCCATGGTACACACATGACACGACACAACCCTCATTGTTGCCCCATTGATCTATAGCTAACCTTTAACAACTATAAATATACACTTCCTCTCACAAGCAGCACAAGACAATATTCCAATCCTCAAGAGCCAAAAATCTAAACATTACCAAATCATTCTAGCAAATAAACAAAAAAAAAAAAGGGTTTTCGTTTACCTAGTATTAGATGGGCTTCATTTACTTCAAGTGCAAGGGCTTCAAAATCTATGGAGGTTCCAAAAGGCCATTTTGTGTTATATGTTGGAGAGAAAATGAAGCGTTTTGTGATCCCATATCATACTTGAACCAACCTTCATTTCAAGATTTGCTGAGTAAAGCTAAGGAAGAGTTCAAATATAGCCATCCAATAGGTGGTCTTACTATTCCTTGCAATGAAGGTATATTTGTTGATATTTCTTCTCAGTTCAATGGGCTACAAAGAAATATGCACTACAACATTTTAGGCTTATTGCAAATAGCAAAAACTATTGTTATTGGGGGAATTGTTGCTTATAAGTATAAGCTATGGTTTTTGACTATACTCCAAGTGATTGTTACCTAAAGTCTATGGCAACATGCAGGGCCGTGTTTGATGTTAGGCAATTAAGTTGCCTTAGGCCTAAAAAAATATCTATTTATACTCTATATGTTTGGTTATTAATTTTTTTTTCATTAAGCGTTAATGTTAATTATATACCATATACAATTGGTCATTAATTTTTTATTTGGCATTAATGTTAATTATTTCCTCCCATCAAAAATTTATTTCCTCACATTTCATTACCATTATCACTCTTATTTCCAAAATTTATTAATTTTGTAAGGTGCTGTATACTTGACACAGCCACTGCATAATTTATTCCACCCACTTGTAGCTAATTCTGCTAGTAAGATTTTACTATCTAAAGATATGCATGTAAATATTGCTATAAATCAATTAAGAGGCCTTATTTATTATTTAAAAAGTTATAAGGAAAACGGTTTTGTAGCTGCTTTGAATTTCACAAAAAAAAAAAAAGCTTTGGAAATGAACATAGAACCTAACTTTCACGAAAAACATATAATTCATAGAAAAAGACATATTGATGAAAATGTTAGTAATGAAATCACATATTCAGCAAAAGATTCTTTTCGTATTGTGTGTGTGTGTGTGTGTTAGATCAATCTTTCGGTCAAATATATCAGATCAATCCATTTCTTCTATTGAAAGTGGATTTAAACAATTCTAAGCATATGAAAGTATTTTTTATTTTTTTATTTGAATTCCAAAAATGTTAAACTTTGAATGAGGATGAATTGAAAATTTTTGTATTAATCTTAAAAAATTCCTAGATTTTAATTATCATTCTGATATTGAAGCTCTCAATTTATTTTCAAAATTGAAAGTACTGAGAGAAATATTAACAAAAGAAATTAACACTCCCATTGAAATATTGCACTATATATATATATATATATTAAAATATTATACTATTTTCCAAATATATATTGCTTATAAAATATTATTGACAATACTAGTAACAGTTATTATCACTAAAAGTTTTTAAAATTAAAATTATTTAAATATTATGTAAAATCAATTATCTTACAAGATAGATTAAATGGATTAACTCTATTATCTATTGAAAGTGAAATGTTAGAATGATTTAATAACAAAAATTTAATATTTGATTTTGCAACTCAAAAAACTAAAAAAATAATATGAAGATATATAAATAAAAATACATTAAGCCTCTAAAATAATTTTGCCTTAAGCTCAAAAAATCCTTTACACGACCTTGGCAACAGGTGTTTACAGCTTTAGGCAATATGTATAGGCATTTATTCAGTTGTAGAAGTTCTCTTGTTCTTTGTCCACTCTTTGGTAGAAGTGGAACAAAGTAAATGTTTATCTGATTCAGATATTCCTGAAAAGAGTATCATACCCTGTTTTTTGGGTCCATTCCAACAACTATCAAGCTTCAAATTCTCGTGAGTTTCTGCTTATTATATAGTCCAGCAATTACACTTTTTTTTGTGAGAATTAATTCCTTTATTGCAATTAGAACCCTCCGTTGTTCATCCCATAATTTTAAAGCAAACCCTCGTTAAAGTATTCAAGGTTTCATCACTGCCTTAAATTTGGTAAACCTAATGATGGAATATACATGGACATGATTATCAAGATGCTTAGGATTTTATCCAAAGATAGGTGTTTCATCCCTCATTAAGTTTGAACAATCCCAGAGCATATTTTTCACAATCGATTTTGCCCAACGGATACCCAAACACACCCATACTTACTAAAACATATACCCTTCATTGGCGTGCTTGAGCGTCAAGACCATAAAGCCGTGCGTATTTTTATTTTCATTACTTCTATCTATAATGCTCTTGAGCAATTATGAGCACACAAAAAATTGTAAGGATTAGATTAATCGTACGATGACTTTCTACGCATACAATTAATGTTATATCCCTTATAAATCGCGTAATTCAAGTCAAGATTTCGCTTTTGGGGCAACAAAAGCTTGTTAAGCGCAACACCCAATATTAAAGAAGATATTTAAGTATCGATTTCAATTTCTAAATTTTTACTTGACTTGTGTCATTTTTTTTGTGTGTATAAAATATGATCTAACGTTACATAGGAATTGATTAATTATTCAATGGCCCCAACCAAAATCTATCAAGAATCAAAGTGGACCAAGAAATTTCAAATTAGTTCCTAGTCTTACCAGCTATTGAATTGAGTTTTACGTATTTTTACGAATTGAGATACATAAATGACGTTACATTTTCTCTATATAATATATTGTGTTGAAATTAAAATCAATATTTAAAACCACTTGCAGGCTATATTTCATTTGTTGGGATGTCAAATATGAATTGATTTGACTTGGTATGTGAAAAAAGTCTCACATGGATTGAAATTGAGTTGAAGAAGATACATATAGGTGGAAAAAACATAAATTCAATGTTTTGGATTAAGCTGTGATGTCACTCACACTTATGTATCTTCTCCAAATTGCTAGGCTCCCCAATTTTATTTTTTTAAATGAATAACACAATAAAACGAATATACCACATGCATGGAAATATATATAATGTCTGGATTGATCGTTCTTACACGACTATGGAGACAAACTCCAAGTACTCTTCACACCGTCTTTGTCTCGAAACACTATGACATAGCATCCATCACTTTAGGTCCTCCTCAAGTTTTCCAAATCTTAATGGGAAAATATCAACCAAGAACTACCGGAGAAAAATTATATCATTAAAAACTAATAAATTTTGAAATTACACTGCACTCTATTGGTCCTTAAATGAAAATAATTTGTTACATGAAATGACCGAATTGCTCCCAAAAAACCCCTATTAAATTATTAAAAAATAATTTAATAATTTTGAATGAGCTCTAGCAGCAAGTGTTGATGACAGTAGGGGTGACTTTTTTTAAATTTTAGAGGTGATTCGGTCATTTCACATAAAAAAATTAATTTCATTAAAGGACTAATGGACTGCAATGCAATTTTAAAATTTATTAGTCCTTGAATGAAAAAAATCTTCTCTGACGTGGTTGATATTTTCCCAATTTTAATCTGTCCCTCTTGTATGAGTTGTCTTGTTTTTTTTTTTTTTGGAGCAAAATATGAGTAGTCTTGTTGATAGTTGTTTTCACTCTCATTTAACGCATTTATCCTTGAAAAGTACCTATCTATAAGACAATACATGTGATGATGCGGCCCTTATCCTTTTGCGAGCAACTTGTATATGTCAAAGAAACATCAACACGACTTTGCTCGTTGAACAATGTAAATGAGTCATGACAAGTAAAACAGTTCTAAAAAAGATTGTTCCCTCAGAGGTTTATGGTCATCAGATCAAAAGCGATTTGAACAAAACTAATATCTAGTAGACAAAAGTAATCTAGATTAATATATGGACAATTAACTCTAAAACTAGAGTTATTCTATGTTAGGCAACATTTTTTAAGTGTTGTCAAGTATTTATTGCTTAAAATAGTGATCAATAAGAACATATGAAAAATTATTATTTATTTCAACATTAGGCAACATTTTTGGAATTGTTACCCATTGAAATTTTTGCTAAAGGCAAACAATGTTGTAGTGTGCACTTTAAAGTATTTCTCAATACCATAAAAGTCTCTTAATTACTTTATACACAATTTCTTGCGTAATTAGTTACAATTAGTTCTCATTTAGAACACACCTAATATGACATCAGGTTAGGACATGCCTAATAACTGCATTAATGGAATCAGTGTCTGTCAACTTGATCTTCGACATTCAAAAATTCCTAAAGCTTTTACCCAACAAGAAAGAAACATCTAATGCTAATCATGTTTTCCTTTTTTTAGTTGTGCTCAACAATAGAAGCCAAGAATTTCCCCATGAGACGCAACATTCTAGACAATTAAAGAAGCATGTTTATTGAAATTTTGTAAAAGACACTACTTTAGTTGCTCCAATAAAATATGGGTACGTAAGCCAAGAAATTTCCCCTTTGAAGACATGCCAACCATTTCTCATACTTTTTAGTTCATTGCTGCTACAATATATGCTATGAAATAGACTACGAAGATAAGGAAAACATGAGATGTCTCAAGCGTGTTTAGAAATTAAAATGACAATGATTAAAACACTTGAGAAAGACACTATGCCTTGAGCTGTTCAAAATTCAAATGATCCATCATAGTACATGACGAAGACATGAAACAGCATCATGTGAACATTCTCGCTCATGTGTCTGGACTGGACAACACCTCATTTAGCTGCTTTTGATAGCACGCCATGTGATCTCTATTAATAAGTCCTTGTCTACCATTGAGGCTTATCACATTGCTCCTCTTCCGCTAATTAATTATTGAAGGAATGAAAGCAAAACCCTTTCATCTATATATATACACTTGTATTTGCATATTTTTCAGAAGCAACACAGCTAGAGCTTTAACAATATCCTCAAACATTTGAATTCCAGCACTTTCTTCTGCTTCTTCTTCTCTTAAACTCAAAAATATGGGTTTTCGTTTCCCAGGAATTAAAAGGGCTTCATTTGTTGCAAAAATGATTTCTTCAAAATTTGGTGAGGTGCCAAATGGATATGTTGCTGTATACATCGGGCACACAATGAAAAGGTTTGTGATCCCCATTTCATACTTGAATCAACCTTCATTTCAAGAGTTGTTAGGTCAAGCTGAAGAAGAATTTGAGTATGATTACGTGGGTGCCATCACTATTCCATGTGGAGAAGAAGTATTCCTAAAAGTCACTTCTTCCTTATTCAATGGGTGTTAGTCGGCAAAGACAGCATCAGTTTAGACTAATTAGTCAACACAATTTTGTAAAGGAAGCACTCTAGATTTTGCTTTGTATATTTAGAGTTTTCCTGACCAAAAGATTTAATTAACATCATTTTTTTATTATATGATAGATTTTTTGGATCCATCGTCTTTGGTGCACTGTGGTCACAGAACTAATAATCAAGTCCTATGTCACATGGGATCATATATTTTATCCATAAAAGTAGGACATGAGTCAAAGTAATTAAAACCAGTTGCTCCAATGTTTCATAGCTGGCAGAGATAAGATTATCAACATCATAGAACATATATATATATATATATATATCGCATGTAAATCTAGTCATTCAAGTCTAAGATTATCTTGTACTACTATGAGGGGCCAAACTTCATGTACTCTTCACGCGGTCTTGCCTATACAAGTAAGCAGCCATACTATTCTGGCTTCCAAACACTATGACGACATGGCATCCGTCAATCTAGGCCCTCTTCAAGATTTCAACATTTTAGTCCTGTTGCAATTATTAGTTTCCAAAAATTGCAAATGTCTTCAAGGTGGATATTGCAAATATTAGTTTACAATTCCATGTGATCTCTTATAGGTGGCCAATGGCGGAGATGAGGACTGACTAGGGCGAGTCATGGCCTCTCTAGCTTTTAATTTTTTTTTTAATAAAATGAAGGAGTTATATATTTTCAACCTCTCAAATTATACTTGTTTATTTTTATACTGACAAAAATTAACTTTACGTAATTACTAAACATCCAATGATATTTAAGAAGACAATATTTTTTCCCTAAGAAAATAGATACTAAACATAAAATCTACTTTCTATGACAGTTGATCATCATTATTGTGTTAATATATTTGTTATTATTATAAATTATCAATTGAATGGATTAAATAATAAATTCAATGAGCAAGCTGCAAAGAGCTTCTAAAATTGAGCATAATTCTAAGAATACATTTAAATCGTTCAATGTTAGGAACATATGCAATCTTATTGAGAAATCTTACTAGATCTTCAAATTTTTCTAGCCAAGAATAGATTTGATTAGAATATGAATATGAATTATAGTGTTTTGAGCTTAATGCACCCAAAGATCTTAATTTTTCATAATTTGATCACTATAAGTGAATTATGTCAAATTTTTGTAGAGGTTGGAAAGCCTAATTGTCATTTATTGATATGCCATAAAGCATTTATGAGCAAAACTTTAAAAACAAAGGTACATATTTATTTAGGTTATATATTTGTAAAATTTAATATAAATATTTAAATTATATATTTAACTTTCATTCCATTACTATACATGCTTTGTAATCTCGGCAACTGTTAATTAAAAATTTTGGCTCCACCCCGCCTTTGTAATCCGTACTTTTGTAAGAAAATTCATCACAAGGCATGGCCCCCTCACAGGGCAAAATTAATCCAAGGGTTGAGCTTCAACTGTATTATTAATTTGATTACATATTCAAAAGATACTTTACAACATACAATAGTTGATTAGTCATAACATATTGATTGACAAACATTGTGCTTGAGGTAGTTTGTTTCTAGAATCAAGAGAGAGCCTCAAGAAACCTGGGAGAGAGATGAACCCATCCCTGACACAATATTGTAAAAGGAAGAATCAAGCCTTTACCAGTACTTCAGGCCAAAAAACAAAAAATGAGAGCACAATTATGGCTTAACTGTGTGACCTAAGGTGAAACTCCATCAATCACAATACATCTTAGCTGCTACGTAGTTGTATATACAAATGCATTCAATTGAGGTGTGTCAACATGAAGAAAAAACATGTGAAATGTCTAAAGCATGCATATCTGCAAAATGGAGTCGCCTTTAAACAACGAAAGATCAATCTAGTTGTTTTCAAGAGGGCACCAATAATTGTACTCTCATTCAGAGTGGGGTATGGCATGATTCTTATACATATTCTTAAACGTTTAAAATACACAATTCCAAGATAACACACCATGTGATCTCCCATGGTACGCACATGACACGACACAACCCTCATTGTTGCCCCATTGATCTATAGCTAACATTTAACAACTATAAATATACACTTCCAATCACAAGCAGCACAAGGCAATATTCCAATCCTCAAGAGACAAAAATCTAAACATTACCAAATCATTCTAACAAAGAAACAAAAGAAAAAATGGGTTTTCGCTTACCTAATAAGGGCTTCATTTACTTTAAGTGCAAGAGCTTCAAAATCTATGGAGGTTCCAAAAGGCCATTTTGCGATATATGCTAGAGAGAAAATGAAGCATTTTGTGATTCCCATATCATACTTGTACCAACCTTCATTTCAAGATTTGCTGAGTAAAGCTAAGGAAGAGTTCGGATATAGCCATCCAATGGGTGGCCTTACTATTCCTTGCAATGAAGATATATTTGTTGATATCACTTCTCAGTTCAATGGGCTATAAAGGAATATGCACTACAACATTTTAGGCTTATTGCAACTAGCAAAAGCTATTGTTGGGGGGGGGGATTGTTGCTTATAAGTATAAGCTATGGTTTTTGACTGTACTGCAAGTGATTGTTACTTAAAGTCTATGGCAACATGCAGGGCCGTGCTTGATGTTAGGCAACTAAGGCAGTCGCCTTGGGCCTTAAAAAAAATATCTATTCATACTCTATATGATTGGTTATTAATCTTCTCATTAAGCATTAATGTTAATTATATACCATATACAATTAGTCATTAATTTTTTATTTGGCATTAATGTTAATTATTTCTTCCCATCAACAATTTATTGCCTCACATTTCATTTCAATTATCAATCCTATTTCTAAAATTTATTAATTTTGTAAAGTGCTGTATGCTTGACATAGCCACTGTATACTTTATTCCACCGCCACTTACTTAATTCTGTTAGTACGATTTTACGATCTAAAGATATGTATTAAATATTGCTATAAATCAATTAAGAGGCCTTATTGATTATTTAAAAAGTTAAAAAGGAAAATGGTTGTGCAGCTGCTTTGGATTCCCAAAAAAAAAAAAAGCTGTTGAAATGAACATAGAGTCTAACTTTCGTGAAAAACATATAATTTACAGAAAAAGATATTTTGATAAAAATGTTAGTAATGAAATCACACATTCAGCAGAAGATTATTTTCATATTGAACGCGTGTGTGTGTGTGTGTGTTAGATTAATCTTTCGGTTAAATATATTAGATCAATCTATTTCTTCTATTGAGACTGCATTTAAACAATTCTAAGAATGTGAAAATATTTTTTGTTTTTCATTTGAATCCCAAAAATTTAAAACTTTGAATGAAGATGAATTGAAAATTTTTGTCTTAATCTGAAAAATTCCTAAATTTTAATTATCATTTTGATGTTGATGTTCTTGATTTATTTTTAGAATTGAAGGTATTGAGAGAAATATTAATAGAAGAAATTAATACTCTAATTGACATATTGCACTATATTAAAATATTAGGCTCTTTTCCAAGTATATATATTTTTTATAGAATATTATTGACAATACCAATAATAGTTGCTATTGCTAAAAGAAGTTTTCTGAAATTAAAATTACTTACATCTTATTTAACATCAATTATCTTACAAGATATAGGTTAAATGAATTAACTATATCATCTACTGAAAGTGAAATGTTAGAATTACTTCATTACAAAAATTTAATATATGATTTTGTAACTCAAAAAACTAGAAAAATAATATGAAGATATATAAATAATAATATATTAGGTCTCTAAAATAATTTTGCTTTAAGCTACAAAACCCCTTTACATGGCCTTGGAAATAGGTGTTAACAACTTTAGCTAATATATATATATATATAGGCATTGATGCAGCTGTAAAAGTCCTCTTGTTCTTTCTCCTCCCTTAGAAGTGGAACAAAGTAAATGTTTATCTGATTCAAATATTCCTAAACAGAGTAATATACCATGTTTTTTGGGTCCATTCCAACAAGTGTCAAGCTTCTCATCATTTTCTGTTCATTCTAGGGCTCCAACAATTACTTTTTTGGTAAACCTGATGATGGAATATCTGTGGACATTATTATCAAGACGCCGAGGATTTTTTCCAAAGAATGTGTTTCATCCCTCATTAAGTTTGAACAATTCCATAACATATTTTTCATAATCAATTTTATCCAATGGGCATCCAAACGCACCCATACTTGCTTAGATGGATTCCCTTCATTTGTGTGCTTGAGCATTAATACCGGAGAGTTATGTGTTTTTATTTTCAATACTTCTATCTATAATACTCTAGAGCAATGAGCACATATAAAATGGTAAAGATTAGATTAATTATGTTGACTTTCTATGCATACAATTAATGTAATCCTTATTAGTCAAATGGTTGATTAAATTTCAGTTCCTCTCTTGCCTCTAAACAATTCTATTATATGGCTCTCTGCTAGATTTTATGCATGCATTTCAATGTGAAGAACATAAGGAATAAGTGTTTTGAGCATGCCTGGAACAAAAGATAAAAGGCCATCATATCACCAGCTAAGTAATAATTGACTTCTCTACTGAATAGTTAAGTAATTACAATGAATATGAAAATGAATTAATGTTTTGATAGAAGTACACGTAGCCATTGCTTCATCTCTGGCAAGAAATCTGCCGACGCGTTGCTTGATAGCTAATAAAATCTGAATGGAGGGTTATATTGTGTGTCTATATTAAAAAAAATAAAAATAAAAAACTAGAATTTTATATTCATGAGAAGAAAAGAAAGGATCATGTGATCTGTCTCACCCTTGTTATAGGCTCGGACAACACTCCATTATCTCTGAAAAAGACATGTAAGACAACTCCATGTGACTTCTATGAGCCCTTGCCTCTCAATAGGTTCAATCACTGAAGAAATGAAAATCCTTTCATCTATATATACACATACTTGTATGCTTTCAGAAGCAAGCAAACCAAATCTTTCACAATACACTCAAGCATCAGTGTTCAAACACTTCCTTCTCATTCTCTTCTGCATAAAAAGCAATGGGTTTTCGTTTTCCTCGAATGATCAAGAGAACTTCAATTGCTTCCAAACCTTCTTCAAAATTTGGTGAAGTACCAAAGGGACATCTTGCGGTATATGTTGGAGAGAAGATGAAGAGGTTCATAATTCCTATATCATACTTGAGCCAACCTTCATTTCAAGAATTGTTATGTCAAGCTGAGGAAGAATTTGGGTATGACCATCCAATGGGAGCTCTTACTATTCCTTGTACAGAAGACATCTTCCTACATGTCACTTCTTCTGTCAATGGATTCTAATTAACTTGCAAAGACAAGGCTAACTTAGATTAGCTAACATAGTTTTGTGATAGGATGCACTCTTGTAAAGGATATGCAATTGATCAAATATTTTGAATTTGTAAGGAGCTGCTTATTCTTTTTCTTTCCCTACTTGAGATATGGGAAATTGTTCTTTTGAATGATCAGCAGTTTGAGTAGACATTTTCACTCATAATCAATTTTGAATGTTAAATGCTTCAAACTCTGAATTTATGTTAGTGAAGATTCATATTCTTATAATATAATTAATGAGAAATATTAAATTTTTCTAAGTATAAAATGCAATCAACATGTTGTTTAGAAAGGGACCAGAAAGCTTCAGTGATAAAATTCTTAATAAGAATTACAAAATAATTTCATTTGATACAAGAAAATATAGGAAAATATTTAAATTATTAATTCAAGTTAGTAATGTAAATCAAAAGGAATAAGCATCATGTCATTTTGGGAAAGAAGGTGAATGATACTATATTCAACTCAAAAGCAATTTACGTCAGAGGGTCATGCCTCCTATACGGGGAAAAATGGTCTGCAAAAAAGATCCATTTCTTAATTAAAGGTTCTTAAATCTTCCAACTCACACCTTAATATGTCTATCAATTCTTTAAGCATTCTCTTCCTGATAATCTTTTAGCCTTTCACAATCAGTCGGAGCATTCTTTTCAACTACTTACCTCAAATTTTAAACAAATTCGACCACTACTAAGAGTCTGATTGTTTAAATCAACCTGCCAAACCAAAGTGCCTTTCTTCATTTTATATTCTTTCACCCATTTGCACTAAATTTACATATGCCTGCCTTGTTCAAAGATATTAACTCCTTAAATCCCAATCCACCATTGATTTTTCCTTGGTTTGACAAACAGCCATGCTCTATATATATATATATAGGGTTTCTCCTGCCTTGATCTGCTGCATGCTGCCCACAAGTATAACATTATTTTTGTTTCCGTCTTCAATAACATTCTCTTAATTGATATAAATATGCTGATTCAGAGCTTGTAGGATAAGCCACTAGATTAAGTAAGTCTTGCATATGTCGTCAACAAAAGTAAGGCACAGGCCAAAGCGAACAATCTGAAAGTCATACATAAATTCATAAGTCAACAAAGCAAGTGCAAAGTTCACACCAGAATTCGACATCCCAGTTTGAGTCAAACTTGAAGAGAACATTTTCCTCCCATGGAGACACCAAGTGATCACCACAGTCAAAGGTTATGACCAACACCTAGGACAGATGTTTGTCCCTCCAAGATAGAATTGATCTCCGTTCAATTAACCTAATTCTGTACTTCTCATCATTTGTAGTAAACTTGAAAGAATGATCCAAGAAAAATCCCCTTAGAGAGGCAAGATTTAGATAATTTGTTGACCATCACAAGAAGCATGTTTGTTGCAATTATGTAAAAGACAATTTCAAAAGGCTCAATATTTATTTTGAATTTAAAGATATGCTAACTATTACCAATCTTCTTTTCAGTCAAATGTCGCTCCAACAAGCTATGATCAGTTGAAAGGATGAAGATAAGGAAAAACATAAGAAATGTCTCAAGCATGTCAAGAAAATGAGATGACAGTTAGAAAAATCTTTAGATAGACATTAAGCTTTGAATTGTTGATGATCCTTCTTCATGTTCGATGACAAAGACATAAAACAGAACCATGTGATCCTTCTCATCCATGTCTCTGGACTGGAACACAACCCATTAGCTAACCCTTCACCAAACAAATCTCAACCTAATTTTCCTATTTCTCTCTTCATTTGCTTAATATTGACTGTTGTCTGTAGGAAATAGGACATCTCCATGTGATCTCAAAAAGCCCTTGTCTTCCACTAGACATCCTGTCACATAACCACTTATCCACCAATTATTGAAGAAAAACAAATCCATCCATCTATATATACTCATACTTGCAAGCGTTTCAAAAGCAGCACAAATCTACAACAATATCCTCGAGCATCAAAATTTTAGTGCTTTCTTCTTATTTCCTCAAACACAAAGAATGGGCTTCCGCTTACCAGTAATTAGAAGGTCTTCCTTTGCTGCAAAAATGGCTTCATCAAAATCTGGACAGGTGCCAAAGGGATTTCTTGCAGTATATGTAGGAGAAGAAATGAAGAGATTTGTGATCCCCATCTCATACTTAAATCAACCTTCATTTCAAGAGTTATTAAGCCTAGCTGAGGAAGAGTATGGATACGATCATCCAATGGGTGCTCTCACTATTCCTTGCAAAGAAGATATCTTCCTACAAGTCACTTCTTCCTTCAACGGGCGCTAGCTTGCAAAGACAAGATTAACCTAGATTAGTCAACACAATTTTGTAAAGGAAGCAATTCAGATCCTTTTGCTTTATAAAGATTTTTCCTCCTTCTTTTTCTTCCCATACTTGGGAAGTGGAAATTGGTGTACATGCGAAGGAGAAATTTATCAATAATTTTTATTCATGTTATCTCGACCATGTTTATTTAAGTGACTGAGAATCTATTTTCTTATCTAGTAGGGGAATTGATAAAAATATTATACTCTTTAACCCAGTAAATTTAGATCAATAGTTACTTTAGGGTAACAAAAGCCCATTTGACCATATATAATATTTTCAAGCAAATTAATCCTATATGGAAATCTTAAAAAGAATTTAAAAATTATTTGATACTCAAAATATTATATATTACAGGGCAATTCTTCACATGGTCTTGTCTGCATGTGTAGTTATTGATCATGCTATTCTTGTCTCCAGACATGATTATGAGTTGACATATTAGCATCCATCAACTTAGGTCCTCCTCACCAAGATTTTCGGATTTCAATCCCTCTCTCTTATATGAGTTGGCTCGATAGCTGTATACACTCACATGTAACATTTATGTTTTCTCTCTTACTATCACTTTACTGTTTGTTGTGTTTCTACAAACTTATCTCACTTTGACTTAATTAGCTCATCAATAAATTTTATATTATCACTTTTAGCTTAGCTTAACTTTCAATTAATCACTACAAAGTTTTCTCTCATCAACATTGCAAAATTTCAAATTTCGTGCTCCTAATATAAAGCTAAGAAGAACCCCCTTGAGTAGCAACATTCCAGACAATTAATTAACCTGATCTCAAGAAGCATGGTTACTGCAATTCCATATGAAAGATTCTTTCAAAAAGGCCAATATAGATACATGTCACAATCATGTCTAGAAATTACAATGATAACTATGAAAATCGTACAATACAGACATTAAGCTTTGAAGTCTGAACTGTGTTCTAGTGAGCCTAGCTTCTATACATTTGACAAAGACATACATAAAGACAGAATCATGTGATCTTCTCAACCTTGTCTCTGGACTAGACACACCTCCTTTATCTAGCCCTTCATCAATTAAATCTCAACCAAATAGGAATTATGAAGAATTCCTCTTATTTGATCATGACTTGTTGCCTTTTGAACGTGACCTCTGAGACAACAACATGTGATCTGTAATGTGCTCGTCTTCTAATAGGACCTAACATGTAAGAACTCTAAAATTATAAGTTAAAAAAATAAAAAATAATAATAATGAAAAATAAATAATTATAAAAATAAGAATAAATTAAATATAAATGTTTGTTTTGAGTGTATTTTATTAATGGTTGATAGAAATTATAATAAGGAGGAATATTGATGTAGTGGAAGTACACAAATGGTTTATCCCCTTAAGTCCTGAGTACGATTCTGGCGAATGCAAAAATGGGAGTTTATTCTTTTATATAGTATTGTAAAATTACTAAATTACCCTTGCCTCCCTCGAATTTTCCTCTTTTCTTTCTCTCTCCCTCACCGACTTAACACTCCATTTCATTAGAAGAACCCAGATCCTCTTCTCTCTCTCATCTTCCTCCTTCTCTGCCTCTGCTTCTCTTCCATCACAGCAACACAGTATGAGTTAATGCATGCTCGTCGAAGTTGCTTCATTTCTCCCCCATTCTTCCTTGCTCGTGTGATAGCTTCTCCTCCTTCACAAGTACAGAGTTGTCACTGCGTCTATGGGTGTGAGTGCGTCTGGTCTTGGACTTCCTTTCGTCCTTCTCTGCATCGCCAAAGAGAGTGCATGGAGTGTATGTGTGTGAAAGAGGGAGGCAGAGAGAGAGAGAGAGAGAGAGATCGGACCATCCTCCACTGTTCGTCATTGCTGCCGTCATCATTCTAGCTATGTGATTGTGGGCCTTCGAATCTTCTTCTCCCTTTCCCTTCATCATCATTAGTCCACTGCTGGTGACCATGATAGTGCCATTAATTCTTCCTCTTCTCTGAACGTGTAGCAGTGTTAAGTTTCCCCTGTTACGCGTTGGATCTCCTCTTCCTTGCTTCTTCATGCTGTCTCCAACATTAATGATCTAAGGTAAGAGATTTCTTTTCTCTCCCTTGCGCTGATTTCTTGTATGCGTGGATTGTGATTTCTTATATGCACCGATTTTGTGATTTCTTGTATATCATAAACAGGGTCTGATTTTCTTCTCTATGTCTGTCTGTCTGTGTGAATGTGTGAGATAATAGTTATGTTGAAGAGGCGGTACTAAGAGGCTGGGTTAATTTATAAACTAATATTGAAGAATTTATGAGAAATGGTGTTGTAGAATGGTTGGACAGTCGTTGGAATGAAATTTAAAGAGAAGAGTTTAATATTAAGATTTAAATATTATAATGCTTGTGAAAGGTTTGATAAAATATTGTTTGGAGAGGTTAATTGATTTTGTATTTTTAAAATTCTATTAATTATGATGAGAAGCATGATTGATTTGAAGGTGCCATTTTGATTATGAAATCATTATGCAACAAATGGAATGTTGGGAATTTTATTGTTGATGATTTATAAACCATGATGTTGTTTTATGACTTGTTAAGGGACACACCTAAGGTGTTCAATGCAAAAAATGGGTGATATATTTTTGGATTTGTGAAATGTATAAAAGAAATAACAATGATATCATTTAGGTGTCAGAGAATTAAGAAGTAGACAATATTATAAAAAGCAATGGGTTAGGAGTAATTATATACTTGGGAATATCTCATATAAGTAAATAGCACCCTAGTTAATTTATCAAAAAAAGTTTTTGATTAAAATTACTATGTAATGTATATTATTTTTATAACAGCTATGATATATATTAGGTACTTTGTTAATTAAATTATTTTTATCTTGGAAAATTGTCAAAAGATTTTAAAGAACATTTGAATTATGACATGAGTGTGTTTTTCTTTATAAATGATACTTTTAAGATTGATAAAATATTTTTATAAGCTCTGATAATTTTGGTTTTCTAATAAATGCAAGTATGGACATTAGTTATGTAATTTTATTCTGACAAGCTTTTAATGCTTAAAATTCTTCATGCGAGTTGGGTTTTGAGAAAGGAAATTGTATTTTTATAGTAATAATTTTCTTGCATATTTGAAAATGGTTTTGAAGGAAGATTTTATACAGAACACTGATTGTTAACGACAATTTCATTAGCCCTTGGCACACTATAGTTAATAACTAGTTAGTTTGATTTTTGTGAGCTTTGTTCTCACGTTTGTTATTCATGAGTCTCATAATTACGTTTGTTTAATGGCTCTAGCTGTGTTTAGTTAGCATTACCCTCGTGGAATATGCGTTCACGTTTGTTTTGTAGCAAAGGCTGTGTTTAGTTATTTACCCTCATAGACTGTGTGTTTATGTTTGTCTTCGTGGCATAAGCCGTGTTCAATTATTTATCCTCGTAGACTGTGTATCCATGTTTGTTACCTATTCTATTAAGTCCTCAAAATTTTTAAATTTTTAAATTAACTGTGTATTTGAAATTTCAACGATTTTCAGTTAGTAAGTGTACTATTTTGATTTACATGTGAATAATTTATTTTCTTCAAGCATGATGAAATAAAGAAATTTTTAGTTCACTTTCATTTTATGGTTACAATTAAGATTTACAAATTTATTAAGTGTATTATATTGAATTATCATCTTTTCAATTATTTTACATAATTATTTAAGTTTTTTATTTTACACTTTTAAATTTTATTTTTGAGGATGCTATTCGCTGGAAATTTTATTGGTCTCAGATTCATTAACTGACATTGAATCTTCTGCAAATCATTGAAGGGTATATCAATGATTGGGAAGTGATGGATATGTGGATTAAACTACCTTTTGATGTAAAAACTTGAATTATGAAATTGTATTTTGTGAACTAAATTCTAGGTGCTCCATATATATTATAGTTAGGTTCTTATTTCGATGCATATTCCATCTACTGTTTGAAAGGAGTTGAACTCTTGAATGATATGATATTTTGTTTGAGACAATGTATTGTAGAACTTTTGAGAGATCCTATTTATAGGAGAGGTTTTGCCAAAATTTCTGTAAAATATATATATATATATATATATTAAATCTTTATTATAATGATTATTATCAAGAATATAAAAATTTTAAAATAAATTAAAAATGGAATGTATTTTTGATTTGAGGCTTACAAAATATGTGTTGTGATTTACAACCCATGCTGGTCATCCACTATTTTTGAGGCGTGACATAACATATTATTGAAGGAAACACATCCTAACATCTATATATATATATATATCCAAACTTGCATGATCTTCCAAAGCAACACAACTCAACAACATATCCTCAAGAATCTACATTCCAACTCTTTCTTAGCTTCTTATTCTCTTATACACAAAAAATGGGTTTTCGTTTACTAGGAATTAGAAGGTCTTCATTTGCTGCAAAAACCACTTCATCAAAATCTGTAGAGGTGCCGAAGGGATTTCTTGCAGTATATGTAGGAGAACAACTGAAGAGATTTGTGATCCCCATATCACACTTAAATCAACCTTCACTTCAATAATTGCTAAGCTTAGCTGAAGAAGAAGAAGAATTTGGATATGATCATTCAATGAGTGCCATCACTATTCCTTCCAGAGAAGATGTCTTTCGGAATGTCACTTCTTCCTTCATTGGATGTTAGCTTGCAATGATTAAACTTAAATTAATGAACACAATTTTGTAGAGGAAGCAATTTACATCGTTTCGCTCCGGAAAGATTTTTCTTTTTTCCTTCTTTTTCTTCCCCTACTTGGGAAATGAAAAATTATTCATGTGTAAATCTATCAAGAGACATTGTTCATGTTATCTCCATCAACCATCAAAGCCTTAAAGGAGTATTCAACTTTTCGTTTAAGTGACAGAATTTGTATTCTTATCTTGTAGAGAAATTGAAAAATGAATATTATACTTCTTTAATATAGTAAATTCAAATCAATATTGTTAAGAAAAAAATTAAAATAAAAAATTTTTATTTTATGCTAAAAAAAATTATATTTCTTTGTCTTTGTCTTCAATGATATTATCTGAGTTTATAATATATGTGAACTCGATTCAATGGATAGAAGGAACAAAATTCAATTGTCGTTGACTCTGTTTCCTTCTATATATATATATATATATATATTCTTTTGTGGATCATTTGGTACATGGTGGAGTCACTGAGGTTAATAATGAAGTCCTATGTCTCAAGAGATCAAATACCCTTAAAAAATATGACATCTCAAAGTAAAAAAATTTGGAAGTCTAAATAGAGATTTATTTTACCACTTGAATATGCTTCATTTGGCTTCTGGTATGAACAAATATAGCCTATAAAAATCTAATCATTCAACTCTCACTAGCGAGATCATCTTGTTCTACTATAGGGCCAAACTTATGAACTCGTCACGAGGTCTTGTCCCTTCAAGTTAGTCATCATGGCATCATGCTATTTGATTATGTCTCCAAACACTTTATACTGCATCTTTCAATTTAGGTCCACCCAATATTTTCAGACTTTAATCTATCTTGTATGAGTTGACTTGATTGTTGTATATGCACTCTGATAACACCTTGAAAAGTACCAATACTGAGACAAGATCATTTGATATGCCTTATGGCCTTTGTCACTCGTGCTTGTAAGGTCAAATTTTGTTTTCAAGAGTTAAGAGAACAACACACGGTTACAATCCATGACTTGTCACACTTGGTGCTTGCTGGCTCTTCCAAAATCTTCTTGGATGTTTTATATAAAATGCCACTTTGTGGAATTGTCAAATTTAGATTGTATGTAAGGCTGTGTGGTGGATTTATGATTTACATACCAGATCTCATTTGCCAGTCTCTTTTCAACAAGAAGCTCATATAAGTAATATGTTTTGAGCATGTCTAAAACATGACCGTTTCATCAGCTAAAGTATGATAGTTTCCTTTCGAATAGTTAAATAATTCACATTTGAATAAGTGACAGAATCATATGATATTTGTCACCAATGTCCCTATAAGCATTGGACTAATGTACACTCTTTTTGCACCTGAAAAGGACCTCTTGGACAACTCCATGTGACCACTAGTGAGCCCTTGTCTCTCTCAGGGCCCTTTCACACAGACTCTTATCCACAAATCAATGGGAAAAGCAAATCCTTTCATCTATATGAACTGATACTCGTATGCTTTCACAAGCAACACAAATCTCTGTCAATATTCTCAAGCATGAATATTCAAACACTTCTTTCTTATTCTTTCTTAAACACAAAAGGCAATAATGGGTTTTCGGTTGCCTGGAATCAGAAGATCAACATCATTTGCTGCAAAATCAGCTGCTTCAAAATCTGGTGAAGTGCCAAAGGGATATCTTGGAGTGTATGTTGGAGAGAAAATGAAGAGATTCGTAATCCCTATATCATACTTGAACCAACCTTCATTTCAAGAGCTGTTAAATCAAGCTGAAGAAGAATTTAGATATGATCATCCAATGGGCGCTCTCACTATTCCTTGTGCAGAAGATGTGTTCTTATATGTCACTTCTTCCTTTAATGGGTTCTAACTTGCGAACATAGGACTAACTTAGATTAGTTAATTAACACATCAGTTTTGCCAAGGAAGCAATTCATGTCCTTTGGTTTTGTGAAGAGATTTTTTTCTTGTTCTTTTTCCTTCTCTACTTGAGAAGTGGGAAATTGTACTTATCAGAATGAGTAGTTTATAAATATATTTTTTCATTCACATCTCAATCTATATTGGAAAATTAAGTTTAATTTATGTGAGTATAGATTCATAGCAGAATTGAGGAAAATATTATATTCTTCCATCAAGTAAAGTCGAATCAGAATTTGGTTCATTTGAAAGTACCAAAAGCTTCCATATTGGTCTACTTTGTTCTTTTGATGTTTTGGGTCAGAGCCTCTTCTACACAATGAAGCCACTAGATTAATCAGGCCTTACATATATATATATATACGAGATTGTGTGTGGGTGGGTGGGTGGCTGTAGTGATGTATTTGGTTTCTGGGAAGAAGTGTAGACTCCGAAGAGAGAATTTTTATCAAATGCAACATTCTTTAGTGCTCCTTCTCTGCTTATGTAAAGGTATAAACTCTTCTTTCACTGATAAGTATTGCCTAGATCCAATCCAATTCGTTGTCATGATGAAAATCATGAGTAGGATTAGCCAAGAAAAAGCATGATATCATGAAGCCTCATGAATGAACTGGAGTTTATGAGTTCAAGAAGATTTCTCACTTAACAAATCAATTTTTTTTTTTTTTTGGGGGGGGGGGGGAGTTCTCCTTGTAAATTTGCACTCGTAACATGCAGGTTGGGGGGATGAGTCCTCCCTGTGAATTCATTTTGAGGAACTTTATTGCAAAATTTAGAAAGCCTAAATCCTTGAAAGTAATTATTTAAAATTGTTACTGTCAGAAAAGTAAACGACGTCGCTTTATCTGGTTTGGGCATATACTCAGAATGTGCCTCCTCCGGCTCTAAAGTCCATACTTCCATCGAGCAAAAGCAAATGCAATTTGTTCCCGTGGTCGGCTTCTCATTTCAATCCCTGCGTTGGATTCCTGTGAAAGCTTACATTTTTAATTCAAACGCTTACTTCAATCCCCACTTGCCATTAAACAAATCCCAGAACAGGGTATTGTAAAAGAGGCATTTTTAAGTTTCCCGCACTATACTGCCCATCGTCTTCTGCCTCGTTGAGTTCTCTGCATTTGCGGGTATCTTTGGCTTCTCTGTTTTCCTCTTATTCCTCCATGGCAACCCCAGAAACGATTCCTGAACCTGAACCCGAGAAGCATGTGTATTCGGTGTGGGCTGAACCACCGGAAGATGTGCGTGATAGGATGAAGAAGCTGATGAGCGGCCTCCGATCGGAGTTCGGTGGGCCTGAGTTTGAACCCCACATCACCGTCGTCGGGGCGATCAGCCTAACTCCTGATGATGCTCTGAAGAAATTCCGGTCCGCGTGTGAAGGCCTCAAGGCTTATAATGCCACCGTTGATCGTGTGGCTACAGGGACCTTCTTTTACCAGTGTGTTTACCTTCTGATTCATCCCACCCCTGAGGTATTTTTCGATTTTAATTTCTGTCGGTCTGGTTTAATGTTATTAGTTTCGTTGTGGTCAAAGGATAATCATTGAACGGCATGACATTGAAATTGGTTTTCGTCTTTCTCTAAGGTTTTGATTATTAAGTTGCTAAATCAGCTGGGATTCTGGACATATGCTTTTATTGTATTGCTTTTTGACTGTTAATAAATTATATATGTTCAAAATTTTCATTCCTATTAATCCATTTTTCTTCGTATCTGTTGAGGTCATGTGCAGTTTCTTTTCTACTGAATGTTTATAATAGAAGCATTTCCTATCTATAATTGTGGAATTGGAATCGAAGGGACTGCTTAATTTATTTCCCTTAATAATTGTTGTATTAGAGATTAACTGATTGAGCATGATTTACCCTGGATTGAAATGTTAGACAGAAATATGTGCAAGGTTGCAACAGCATAACATATATACTCTTAAGTAATGGTACAGCTGATCTATGGGTGGGGTGGTGACAGCCTAAATTGTCAATCACTCTTGTTCCCTTTTTTTTAATTCAACGTCAAAAATTTCCCCAGCTCCTTCCAAATATCGAAGTCAATTATGTTATGTTTTGGGCAGTGGTATTGACATAAAGTTAAACTTGAGCATATCCAATTCCTATTTACGATACGAATTTGGAAGGCTTTGTCTTGTCATTTTAATTTTGATTCTCTCTCTTTTCAATTTCTTTTTCTCCACAGGTGATGGAAACTAGCGATCTCTGCATCAGTCAATTTGATTACAACAGATCATCTCGTAAGTTATATAATCTGATGTTTGCCTCAAGCTTTATCTTTTTGAAGGCTTGAAGTAGAAGTGTACATAGAGAAGTAAATTCGTTTTCTTACCACCTATGAAGCTTGTCACTCATCAGAATGCAGAATCAAAACTCTGGATAGTCTTGTGTTTCTGAATGATAAAGAAAATCCTCGCAAGTTTTTTAATTTAGATCATGAAGCTGATTAACATATATATCAGTGAAAAATTGAGATATATTTTACACATTTCAGTTGTTTGTTATAGTGATACGTCGTGACTCATAATAAAGAATAGGCATGAAAAGAGTATCTTAATGTGACAAAGGTCTTAGGCTTTTACTAGTTAAAAGAAGCCTCTTAGGGCTAAACCCGTGAAGAAAAAATAGGGGCTGCAAAGAATGCTGGATGTAATTCTATCTCCTTTATCCTCATAATTAACCACAGCTTGAGAACGCGAGAATTGGGATTTGACTTTGTCAAAGTGTTATATTCTAGAACTACTCAGCCTTGTAAATTTTCCAATTAGCTTCATGAGCTATTTTTTTTTTTTCCCTTTTGTATCCTTCCAAAACTCTAATGATTAATGAATCACTGTATTTGCTCATCTATTCTTGCTCCCCTAATAGCAAAATTTTCATTGGGAACTTTTTTCAAGTGCCAGAGGGAAAACTAGAAATTGATGGGGTATCTTAGTGGGATAGGAAACCCTATCCCAAAAGTTAGCTATTGAAGTGGAATAACCAACCCACTTATATATCCCATTGAACATTCCATACCACTCAATGTGTGACTTGATATTTCACACTACCAAGTTTCCATTAGAAATACACCCATTTAACTTTAGATCTTGTGCAAATAATCCCCCTCCCTTTAAGAATCAGAGATGACTCCTTCAAACTTTTATTGTTTAGCATTTAGGAAACAGGGGCGGGGCGTTTAACTCCAACACAAAGCTTTTCATTTTTCTTGTTGCCACCTTTATTTACTTCTAAACTAAAGGGAGTACTTAATGCGCAAAGGAAAATTAACCCTTCGAAGTGGGAAAAGGATTATGGATACCAAAGGTGAAAGTATGGTGTTTGAAGTGGCATATTTGCTTTCTGAATACAGACCCTGGTCTTTCACTTCTCAAGTTCCTGAGTTCTTTGGAACATAGGATATCATTGACCTCTTGTTGAAAGAACACGCTGATTTAAATCCTCTGTTCGATAACTTACTTTTAACTCTTAAGTGACATGTTTAGGTTTAAGTTGACATATGCAAGGTTAAAATCTCCTAACTATTACGATAATACTATATATGGAGGTAGTAGGGGTAAACTCTTTTGCTTATGGTTATGTTGTTTATGCTTGCAGCTTACATGCCACACTTGAGCCTTCTGTATGGAGATTTAACTGATGAGGAGAAGAAAAAAGCTCAAGAAAGAGCCAAAGCTCTTGATGATGTCAGTGGGTTAAACTTCCAAATTAGTCGCCTTGCATTATACAAGACAGATACTGAAGACAAAACTCTGAAATGCTGGGAGAAAATTACTGATTGCATTCTCAGTTCAAATTAGCTTTTTTGACCTCTTTTGATAATATCTGTTGAGGATTTACTTGTGACTTCTTCTGTTTATGACCCAATCCACACTTTCATGAATCATATCAAGCCTCCGCTACTGTATGAAATAGGTGGTCTTATAAAGGGCATGAACACCCACCTTCATACTCACTTTTCTTCAGTGGCTATTAAATGTGAAGCAAATCATGACACAGTAAGCAACATGACAAATTGTTTATTAAGAGACTCTTACTCAAAGATTGTTAGATACACAAGCAAGAAGTTGAATGATTGAAACAATGATGATGGCATCTAAAGATATTCGACTGGGACATTTTGTTCATGGTCTTTGAGATGTCTTTGATCAGTAGAAGGGAGCAAATATGATTTATATGATGATGTGGCCTTAGCTGCAATAACAAGTCATAATTTTCATGAGTAATTACATGACAAACCTATCAAAATAAACAATATTGTTTTGTATGTAGTAATGTAGAAGCATGCTGGAGATTGAAAACTGAACTCAGGAGAGGTTTGAGATATGGGGATAGAAAAGCTAAGTAAAACTAGGCTTGTGGCTCTGTTTAAGTGTTTATCACGTAAAGTACAATTCATTGATAATTTATAAATAACTCATGAATAATATAATTTGCTATATATATATATATATATATTAGAGCAACTTTACTAAACACATCACATAATGTGCGGTTTCAATGGTAGGGTCCATCTAACCTATCCCTGCAAGTCTTTGTGAGAGGCACAACATGCCACAAGCCCACAGCAATATTAAAAAGATTGGTCAGGAGAATTAATCTCCCATCAAATCTAACGCTATCCTCTGGTCTTATTTTAAGATAGAGAAAATTTTTTTTATCCTAATTATAGATTATGACACACAATTTTTTTTATTTTACTCTTATTTTATATATATATATATATATATATTAATTGAGATAAATTTAAAAATTTATAAAATTTTTTAGAGAGAATCAATGAGTTTAATATTTTTTCAGTTTCGACAAAACATGTTGAAAATGATTTAAAAATATAATTAGATGAAGTATACTCCTTCTAATCGATGTTTTATCTACTTTACCCCTAATAAGGATAGAAAGAATTATTTTTAAATAATTTTACCTAGCATTTAATAAGGGCTGAAATGTAAAAAAGAATATAGAAAATAGTGAAGTGATTTATATTTAGGATTAGCACCAAAATTAATCTTCTTCTGCCCTATAAATAGAACCAAGTATATATTTTGGAGAGAAATCATATTTCAGAAAGTTATTTATATTTATTAAATTATATTTGTATTTATATTTCAGAAATTATAATGACAAATTCCAATGGTACGCGTTACTCTATTCATTTCATTTAGTTCTGCTTCCCCAAAGTAAAAGGCATATTTTTATATTAATAATAATCGTCAATATATTAATAGAATGAGAAGTAATGGTATTAAAACTCAATCTGGGTTGGCTTATCAAACCAGTGAACCAATAGACCAATATTGTAGCCAATTAGGCCAAGAATTTTGGACTGGTACACCGAGTGAGATTTTATTTTATTTTATTTTATTTTCCCTCTTTTGTTGAGCCTGAAATGACATCATTTTAAATTTTGAAAAAAAAAATAAGAATCTGTTAAATTTTTGTTTTAGTAACTATATTTTCTTAGATCAAGTGTTTAAGCAAATATTAATGGAAAATTTGCAAGGAAAATAGCAAAGAAAATAGAATTCTATTGGAGAATCTTGATAGGATAATTCATGCCATTGGTATAATGTTACTACACCAATTAATACTCAGAAACAATATTGTATTGTTCATCAAATCAAACATGTTAAGCGGTGAGGGTGGGGCAGGGGGCTGAGGCTGGTGATAAAGGTGTGTGTTGGGGACTTGGGGCCGGAGCTACATGTCTGTGCCGACCATGATGACGACCATGGTGTCCCTCAGGCAAGGTGGTCGCTGCTTCTTCAGATTTCAATAATCTGTAAACCATTTCTGGGTTTCTGGCCTCTGCATGATCAAAGGTTGATGAGCTCAGAACAATTACAAGAACAAGAAGAAACACAGGTATCACTTTCTTCATCATCTTCTTCACTGATCTTTTGCTTACTCTTGCTTCACCTCTGCTGCTTTGCCCTTCACCATGTAATTGGCTTTAAATACTGAAGCCTCAAGCCTCAGCCCATTTATTATGAACAAACTGTATTCATTCTAATAAATGACTAATTATATCTATGTATTCAATTACCTTAATTTTTGTTTATGTCTGTTTTTACGTAGCTTGACTTGAACTTTCATATGAAAACTGACTGTTATTATTTCCTCCATTGAACTTGGTATATATTGACTTACTATACATTCAATTACGTTGAATTTTGTATGACCATCATTTTTACTTTGTTTGACTTCAATTTTTACATTAAAATAGGGTGTGTCATTCATTTCATCAGATTTCCTCAATTTAATTTGCTATGACGGTAATTAATTTTGCTCTATTACAATAATTGCAATAAATGGGATGTATATAAACTACTCAAGTCCTTAACATGAGACGAAATTAACAAATTTCACGCTTATTAAGAAATATTGTTCATAACATTGAAATTGTAAAAAAGTTTGTAAATTTTCAATTTTATCTTATTTAACTAATGACCATGGTAAATTGTTGCTTAGAAATTCAAATGAAAATGAATAAATAAGAGGTAAAGTTGGGGAAAAATACATTAATTACACTAGCTTCGTCTTATATTTATGATCAAAAAAAACTTTCAAACTTCATCTTATACTAAGAATCAGAGGGAGTATGTGGAGCATGTATAATTAAATATCTTCTTCATTCTTGATATGGATATGATGCAAATATTTTGCTCCATTAGATAGTTTAATTTAATTAAGGGAGATTCACAAATAAGCGAAGCTAAAGCAACATATTCACAATTTCACACTGTAGGCCCAATGGATTTTGTAATTCTTTCACAAGAAGCCCAAAGACCTCTAGTACAATTATTATTTAAAATATTATTGGTTGGAGTATTATTTTTATATTACACTTGATAATAGAACTGGAATACGTGAATAATGACTTCTGCATTAAATTATATTGATTTTGTTTGACCATTTATACTTTCAGTTTGACTATAATTCTCACATTAAAATAGACTGTCATTAATATTTGACCATATTTCCTCCATTTAATTTTATATATTATTAATCAATTTTGTTGTATTCAATGACTTGATGTATAATTGGATATGTGGAGATGTTGCCGAAAGAAATGTATATGTGGAGTTTATATATATATATATATATATATAATCATATCGTTTTTTTCTCTAGAAATAAATAGAATAGATCGCTTAATTTAATTTGTATGGTTTAAATTTTGAATATTTTTTAAGTTAATATATTATTATTATTATTTAAAAGATTGATAGTTGGAATATTATTCTTATTTTATATTGTAGAGCAATATGTATTTTTAACAAAATACCCATATAAGATGGACTTTCTCAATGTACTTCTAAACTTTTACTTTAAAGAGAATTAATAATTAAATGTCCCCTAGCTAGTGGCAGAGCCAAATTTTGGTGAGAATGTGCAAATATCCTTTACTCTTCCCCTCCAACCAAACACTACCTAAAAAAAATTATAAGTAGGGTATATAAATTTTATAATTTTATACCCTTTACTTTTGATATTTTATACCATTTGAACTAAATGAAAAATTTGAGTCAACAAATTTATTAGATATGAAATATTTTAATGATTGAGATAAAATGTGAATGGTATACTTACATAAAAGATTTTATATTAACATGTTCAATATAATTTTTTTTAAAAATGATAATCAATCTATATATATTATTACAATTTTAGTCATAATATAATTATTATTATTTTTAAGAAAATTATTAATTTTTAAATTAAATAATCTTGCACTCTTAGTTCTGGATCTTAACTCCACCATTGCCTTTAGTTATAATGACACAAATTCCACTAAAATGCGTTATTCACTTCATTTATAGTTCTGCTTACCCAAAGTGTTGTATATTAATAATCATCAATATATCAATGCACAGCGAGAACAATATCCACCATCCACTATCCTGTTTATTTTACCTTGTGTAAGCAATATCTCCTCATAGAAACGTAATTATTATTACTAGAGAACCAAAAAATAAACCTTAATATAGATATTACGATTTCCTTCCCCTAATAATTTCTATTGACAAGGGATTAGATAAGGATATAAATATTGGATAGCAAATATTAATAGAAAATTTGCGTGGAAAAAAAGCTAACAAAATTTAATTTTATTGGAGAATCATGATAGGACAATTCATCTCATTGGTGTAACTGCACTAATTAATAATCAGAAACATTGTATTGTTCATGAAAGCAAATATCTCAAGCGGTGGGGCTGGGGCAAGGTGCTGAAGCTGGGGCTAAACGTGTCTGTAGGGGACAAGGGGCTGGAGCTACATGTTTGTGCCGACCATCATGATGACGACCATGATGTCCCTTATGCCTCGGCTCTATCTCATTTTCCGATGTTAATCCCAAGGCGGTGGTCGTCGTCGTCGTTGGTGGTGGTGGTGGTCGTTCATATGTCGGAGGTCCATGATAAGGTCCTGAAGCAAAAGTCCAAAAACCCTGATCTGTAGACACTGATAATGATGATGATGATGATCCCTTGGATTGAGCTTCGTTCTGGAATTCTGCTGCTGCTGCTGCTTCAGATTTCAAGTCTATGATTCTTGTGTAAACCATACCTGGGATTCTGGCTTCCGCATGGTCAAAGGTTGATGAGCTCAGAACAATTACAAGAAGAAGGAGAAGCACAGATACTACTCTCTTCATCATCTTCTTCACTGATCTTTTCCCCTCACACTTACTTCAGTACTGGTGCTTAGCCCTTCAACATGGATTGTCTTTAAATATTCAATCCTCAAGCCTGAGCCCATTTATTATGAACAAACTGTATTCATTATAATGAATGAATAATCATTTCTGTGTATTCAATTACATTGACTTTAGTTTGTCCGTTTTTACTTAATTTGATTGGAATTTTCATATTAAAACTGGCTGTTATTAATATTTGACCAGATTCATTGAACATGCAAAATATCATATTCGGAACACAAATTTATAATTTAGAAATTTCAATAAAAAAAACATAAATCTTAATGATTAAATTTGAAAATAGCATATCATTATGTGAACACTTTCAGGAATTTGCAACCTTTTCTCTCAAAATTACAATTTTGTATTGTTGAATTTTCAATTTGTTTTCTTAATATTAAAAATAGGAACAGTTACATCATATATAAAAATACCAATTAAGAACTCAAGAGGCTTATTTTACAGATTTATCCTTAATATCTTATTAAGTGCCTTATAGTAAGGATTAAATAATTCTTCTAAAAAATGTCTTATAATTGGGATAGGAGTAGTACCATACTTCCTCTAATCTCTCATGTATAAATTGAGGATTTTTTTTATTATACAGTAAATCATGAATTTTTTTTATCACAAATTTTCCTTTTCATTATTGGGGGGAGAGAGAGAGTACGCCATTAATATATATATATATATATATAATAAAAATAAAGTTAAACATTCATTAAATATCTAGATAAAATTAATAAATTTTAAAATTTTTTTGATAAACATGTTAAAAATAATTTATAAATAAAATAATAGGAAGTTCTCTGGTCCCATTTATAGAAAAAGAGATTTTTTTTGGTGCTATTTATGAGTCATTATAATAAATTTTCATTACAAATTTTTCTTTTTACCCTCCATTGAATATTGGAGAAAGAAAATATATTGTTAAAGTATGTATATTTAATAAAGGTAAAGTTAAAAATTTATTAAATTTTAAGATAAAATTAATAAGTTTTAAGGTTTTCCTTGACATTTGTAAAGTATATTAAAAGTGACTTATAAATAATATTAGAAGAGTATCATTTTGGAGATATCACTTTTTAGAGGCAAATGCAGTTATATATATTTATTAAATGTCTCCTAATTATTATGACACAAATTCCACTAATATGCGTTATTCACGTCATTTAGTTCTATACTTCCCTAAAGTCAAGGGCACATTTTTTTCACGAGAGCAAGGAGCAGAACGTGCTACGCACAGTAGAAATTTTTATTTTTTATTTTCACACATTGAGATTCGAACCTTCATTTACATGCACAAGTGACTAGAGCGCATGCTATTCACGCCAATTTGTGTTGGTTCAGAGGCACAGTTTGTATATTAATAATAAGCATCCATATATCAATGCAGCGACCGAGCAAACAGAATCCACAAACAATTTTACTCATTATAGACATTACGATTTGTCGATCTCCTTCATCTATATTTCTCTCTTTTGATATCGAATTAGATTAGAATAAATTCTGGATTGCAAGTTGACTAAATGTAGGAGCAAATATTAATCGAAAACTTGCAAGAAAATATAATTCTATTGGAGAATCTTGATAGATAGTTCATCTCATTGGTGCAGTGTAACTACACGAATTAATAATCAGAAACAATATTGTCTTGTTCATCAAATCAAACATGTTAAGTGGTGGGGGTGGGGCAGGGGGCCGAGGCTGGGGATAAAGGTGTTTGTTGGGGACTTGGGGCCGGAGCTACATGTCTGTGCCGACCATGATGTCCCTCAGGCAAGTGGTCGCTGCTTCTTCAGATTTCAATAATCTGTAAACCATTTCTGGGTTTCTGGCCTCTGCATGAAACAAGGCTGATGAACTCAGCACCATTACGAGAACAAGAAGAAGCACAGGTATCACTTTCTTCATCATCTTCTTCACTGATCTTTTAAATACTGAAGCCTCAAGCCTTAGCCCATGTATCATGAACAAACTCTATTGATTGTAATAAACTAGTAATTATGTCTACGTATTCAATTACATTGATTTTTTTGGTCTGTTCTTACTTAGTTTGACTTGAATTTTCATATGAAATCTGACTGTCTTCATTTCCTCCATTGAACTTGGTATATATTGACTCCTGTATATTCAATTACATTGAATTTTATGTGTCCATCATTCTCACATAGTTTGACTTCAATTTTCACATTGAAATAGGTTGTGTCATTTCATCTGATCAGATTTCCTCCATTTAATTTGGTATTATGGTAATTAAGTTTGCTCTATTACAAAAATTATAATAAACGCGTGTGTATGGAGCTTATATAATTAAATCTCTTCTAGTCTTCTTCATTCTTGAAATAGATACGGACGGTTTTATTTAATTTGAATGGCCTGGATTTTAATTTTTAAAAATTTAAGCTAAAATTTTATATTTAAAAACATTAATGGTTGGAGTATTATTCTGATTTTATATTGTAGCCTTATCATAATTAAATAAAATAAAAAATGTAATAGAATCTTGGTCATCTAATTTTTATTGTGGTCCAAAACTTGAAAATAGAATTGGAATAAATGAACAATGACTTTTGTATTGAACTGTATTGATTTTGTTTGTCCATTTGAACTTTGACTTCAATTTTCACTTTAAAACAGATTGTCATTAATTTGATCAGATTTCCTTCATTTGATTTGATAACTTGGTGAATGTTTTTTTCTCTAAACAATAAATGGATGTGCATGCATATGGGGTTATATCCTTCTTAAATCTTAATTCATTCGTGAGAAGGATATAGATAGTTTAATTATTTTGAACGATTAGATTTTTAATGTTTTTCTTTTAAAAAATTAAAAAATTATTATTTGAAAGATTGATAATTAGAATATTATTATTTTTTATAGAAAGGACATTGTTCTTATTTACATTATAATATTATAAAAACGAAAATGAAAATTGTAAACGTAAAATAAAAATATTGGCCTATGGTCCCTAAATCTGAGGCCAGAATCCAATGAGCACCCATGAAATTAGAAGAGGATTCAATTTTGTTTGTTGTGCATGTCCAGGGAGAGAAATTAAACAATTGGGTCCTTATAATTTGCAGGCATTTTTCTACATTTGGCCCTTTGACTACGTCAGCATGAGAATGAATATCTCTAACATTTATATATAAAAAATAGAGCCAACTCGTGTCATTCTCACTCGTGGCATTTTGGCACGTTCTCTCTTGGACGTTCCATGAGGTTGTGAGTTCGAGATATGATATTACTCCTTCTGATTCTTTCCAATTATCACCAAATATGAGGTACTTCAAAGCACCTCCCTTTTGGGACCACCTTTTTTCGTTAATCCTCTCCTCTGTTTCATTGGCATTTCCCCCAAGAGAGAGAGAGAGAAAGAAAGCAGAGTGAGAGAATTGAAAAGGAAAATCTGATCACCAGTCAACAGATATATTATCAGAGGTCGATCTTCTAGAAATTATACTATCAGTTGCTGTGGTGGAAGCGTTTGGCTCCTCTGCTAAGTCTTTTCTGCAGATGTTATTTTGTGTGTGTATAGAGTGTGGGAAAAGTATTAGAGAAGTGGTTATTTAATGACGCTAATATGCTTTTAAAACAAAATGATCTGTAGTGAATGTGAAGAGTGTCATCCATAGAAAAGTCAAGTCCACAGTGGAAGCCATTCTGTGGAGGATGTTTCCATGAAATTCTGCTATAAAGCAGAACAGAGCTACATACAATAACAATAACATGTCTCATCTTGTTAGGTGGGATCGGTCACATGGAATGCTCGACGGAAGCTATTATGTTCTAAGCCAGAACATAACTACATGCCATGGTTTATTCACTCTAATTTCAGAATCATGCTCATCCGTCGTGTGAAGAGCTCGCTTCACGCCTCCTTTTTGGTTTGTTGCCTTTACGGACTAATTCAATGGAAGCAGGTAATCCAAGAGCTGAAGATATAGATTGATTGAAGACTTAGATGGTCTATATGTCGCAGCAGCATTTGTTTTACTATTATGCTCTCACTTTCTTTGTGCACTTGCTTGTGACTTGTTTCAGTTTTAGCTATATCAGAACCTAACCATGTGAATCTGAGGAAACTTCATATTCAAATAATGTGTTTTCCATTGCACTCTACTGAGTTGTGATCAGCACCACCACCAAATGCTGCTTCTGTGTTTGTTTATGAACTAATTATTTTCAGTTACAATGATCAATTTGGCTACTGGCTGGCTTGGACATCTATTAATCTAAGTTGAACTTGTCATCATTTCCGGAAGACTTCGAAGAAAAAATGTTGGAATATTTTTCAACAATGAATTGCAATAATTGATTATGAGTTTGAAGTTTGGTTAATTATTGAGTGCATAACAAATCGGTTTTGACGATATCTTATATGACCTATGAGAGGTAGATTATGTAAGTAAACTCATTAGATAGAAACCTAACCTATAATCCTATAAAAGACTATTATTTCCTTATCTCTTAGTTGATTAAATCAAGAGGTTTTGATTGAAAAAATTTGTATAATTCATTTAGTTAGTCGAGGTGGTTACTTAGCCAATCTTCTACCTGTTGAAAATATCATATATTCATATGTTATTTTGAAATTTAAAATTTAAGTATCCATTGATATAATAGATGATCATTCAACAATCTTAGTATATCTTTTCTCTCTCAATCCTCTCAACACCAAGTTACCTGCCCTGGTAGGTTGTGAACCTATTCAGTTTTTTTGAGATAATTGAGATCTTTACTTTTTGTATTTTTTCATTCTTTTTTTATTGTTTTCATATATCTTTTTATTAGAAATAATCCTATTCAAAATATAATTAACCACTAAATATAAGCACATCTCTTTATAAGGATTCAAATCTTAGTTCATCACATTTTAAGAAAATAGCCCATCCCACTAAACCTAATCCTGTTGGTAAGTTTGTACTTTTTTTCCCTAGAGCAATGGATTTCGTAGGTGTGCTCCATATTTGTCATTACTTTATACTATTATTGAGATAATTTTAGCAAAAAATAAATGTTGGTATATTTTCAAAATGAAAAAATGTCTTTTTAAAAAATCATGTCCTTATAAATTAAGGAATTTTTTATGAACAAGTTATCTAGAGAGTTATAGTCACCAATATTATGTATCTCTAATTTCTAAAGACTCCTTTGGAGGATTATAAAATTAAAAGGTGTCACTCGAGGAAAGAAAATGTATTTTAAGAAAACTCTACATATTAAAAGAATGATTCTTTTTATGAAAAATTATTATAAATAACTCTTAGTTAATATTAACTATTAGACCATGTAGATTCATGAACTAATTAATATAAGGGTTATGAACCAATATTAATTATAAATTTTAAGGAGAATTTTATTATTTAAAAGGTATCACTTTAAGGTATCATTTCAATATCTATAAATACCCTTCACCAACACACTTATTTAGTACATTTTACCATTGACATTCATTGTCTTTGTCTTGGAGTGCACTTGGGAAAAAATTAAATTAACATTTTGTAAAAACAATTATTGTACTGACTTGAGTTTGAAAGTGAAATCCACATTCAAAGGTTCTCATTGCATTCTAAACGAAAATTCACTATTAACACAATTTTCATGTGAAGATTATAATACATGGAAGTGATTAAGTGGAAAGGAAAATGAGTGCCCCCTCCTAAATTTCTACTTCTTTTATTTTTCGAAGAGCCATTCCTGCCAAAAAGGGGGACATATGAGCTTGTCCTCAATGAAATATTGTGTTTATGAAACAAGTCTGACGAATGATATTTCAAAATTAACTAGTGACTAATGTTTTTAAAATCAGATGAGATATTGAATCGGAAAGATCAGCAGTTTACGATTTACATAGTTCAATCGAATTAGATTAATAATCGAACCAATGACGTAATAATTAAATTAAAAAATTATATATGTATATACTAATTTAAATATAAAAAATAAATATGAAATTGTTACTTAACTTAAAAATAAAATTAAATATTTTAAGTTTATCATGACTTAACAAACTACATGATACAATATAATATCAAATGATTAAAAAAATTGATTATTTTCTAAACAAAATTGATAAAAAAAGAAAAATCTAGTTTTTAAAAATTAAATTTGATTCCTAGTCTGACTGTTAGTCCAAAATGACCAAAAATAATTTTTACATACTAATTAAGCCAAAATCTAGATCAATTGATGGTCAGACCAGTTTGATAGTCTAATTTTTTAATTACCGCCAGTGACATTCAAAAGGTTTCTTGAACAAATTCGTATTCGTTCGTTGGAATTGTTCTCATAGCATGAACCATTGTGTATGGTATCCATTTGTTTGATCCCTATGGGATTTACATATAAAAAGCGGACACCGCACGCTAGTCTCGCTCGTGCCTTGATGGTACATTCTCTTGTTTTCTGGGAATGTTCATGGGGTCTCGCGTTCGAGACATGGTAGCTAGTACTCCCTCTGGTCCTTTGCTCCTTCTCATCAAAAATGATTACAGTTCCCCTCTATGAATCACAACTATGAGGTACTTCAAAGCACCTCTCTTTTGGGCCCACTTGGGCCGACACAACGGGCCCAAGCCCAGTTTTTTGTTAATCCTTTCCTTTGCTCATTTTGCATTCCTGACAATCAATCAACACACGTTGTGTAATTTTTTATTAGAAAAGAAAAGAGCACTGAGCATTGGTAAAGATTGCAGCTAAAATTATTCCTAATTTATAAAATATTTTAAAATAAAGTCAAATGTACTAATAAAGTTTATTAAATATATTTTATAATTTTATTTTTTTAACACAAAAATATAAATTTTTAAAAATATCCCTAATTTAATATTTCATTTATAAAAAAATTAAAAAAAAGAGAATGTATGAAAAGGATAATACTAAAAAAATATTATTAATGAAATCTTATTTTTATTAAAATATTTTATATTTTAATAAGTTAAGTTTACTCCAAATATGTTTTACAAATCAGGACAGAGGGAGTATTAAACATATGATAATGACAATTGATTTGTCCATAATTTAAACAATATCTTGCATTCATTGTTCCATCTATTATGAACACTTTCTCTTTCCGGCCAACAATTTACAATTCATATATAGTAAGTTTTAACATTGACAGGGAATTTTTGATGACGCCAATATCTCCGACGATCAATGTGACCATGATCAAGCCGTATTAATTGTGGGGATATGGTTCCGACTGTCATTAATTTGATCAGGTTTTCTCCATTTAATTTGATTACTTGGTATTTGATTTTCCTCTCAACAATAAGCATGCGCATGTGGAGTTATAATTATTTTGAACGGCTTCGATTTTTAATTTTTTTTACTTTTATTTTATAATATTATAAAAGTTAAAATTGGAAAAATAAAATGACATTTAAAAAAAATATTGGCCAAGATGGACTCTTAATTTGAAATTAGAATCCTATAAATCCATGAAATTAGAAGAGGATTCAAATTTTGTATGTGCATTTACACCATCTTATTCTTAATATAAGGTAAATTTTGGAAGCTTTTTTTTTTCTCTTTAATATAAAGCAAAATGAGAGTAGCTAATTTTTTTTCCAATTTTACCCTTGTTTATTTATTATAGTTTGAATTTCTAGACAACAATATAATATGGTCATTAATTACAATAATGATAAATTTGGAAAGTTACATATTTTTTAACAATTTCAAGACTATAATTACGATTTCTTATCTTAATAAGTATGAAATTATGTGACTTTGCCTTATTTGAAGGATAAATAAATAAAGGGAAAAAATTCAAACAATGGGGTCCTTATAATTTGCAAACATTTCCCTAAATTTGGTTCCTGTATTTTGTTCCCATAAGAATAAACTTCTCTGATATTTATTATATATAAAAATGTTACAAAATATTTCTCTAGAGGGCAATGTCCTCAAGCTATAAAGCAGAAAAACACAAGTGAATCAAAATATTTTATGATTCTGGTTTACTAGCTACATGTCTGCACTCTGCACTGTGGCCATATATACTAGCTTCGTTCATGTGAGCAATTTTCCAGGGTTACATTATAATTGTGTGCAAATTAAGCAGCCACTAACACACAAGCACTAGCGATGGTTAGTGAAATCACAAGAAAGAAAAAGGAAATAAACAGGAGTGAAACATCAGCGAGCTTTTCATGACTTCAAAAGTCAACAGAAGTGAGCTACTCATGTTCAAGAGCATATACAACATATAGAAAGAAAGTCATCTGATGATGTGTGATTATCTTCCTCTAACCTCAAACATGATTCAAGAATTCCTAATTACCTACAAAGCTCGGCGTATAACACAAAAAGACTCTGAAAGTTACATGCCACAGATATATATATGTAGTCATGACTCATATGACTCGACACACACAGTCAAGGCATGGCTCGGTGAAGAACAGAGATGTTGAAGCGATGATTGAACTTGTCCCATTGAAGCCCAATCTCATCTCCTTTCTTGAGATTCCTCCTCTTCAAGAAATCTTCGTTCCACTTCCCAATCAGAACAAAGCTCCCAGAAGAGGCCCATTTCTTGAGAACCAGACAGTGCAGCGACATGGTATCCACGTCCCAGAGCTTGATCTCAGCTCCGTCTCCGGCATCTAGTTTGAAGCTTTCTTCGTCGGTCAGGACGGTGCACACCAGATTCTGAACCATGTCGGAGGCTAGCAGGAGCCTGTTATGGTGGCGGAGGACGTCGGTGGCCGTGAGAACCTTCTTGATCTTCCACGGGTCGTCGTAGATTTTCAGAAGAGTGGAACAACCCCATGGTGTGCTGTCAATCTCTTCCCGCTCAAAACAGTGAACTCTCTTTCTCACAGAAGAAATCATGACAAAGATGATCGATGAGTATTAAGCAGCAGAAAGGATCTAACAGAGAAGTATATAAACAAATGGGAATGGTTTTTATATTTTGGAAACTTTCTATTTCAAATTTAGGAAACTAACGAGCGAGTCCCACCCTGATAGTAGTACACAATGAGATTTTTTCTTAAAAAATAGGAAAGTGATATTTAGAGTAAAATTGAATAAATAAACTCATTAACCAAGCCCCAGCTATTTAATTAAAGCCAAACAAAGTTAATAGGAAAAAATTGTGACTCAAGTCGGCTACTTAAAATTTAACGAAAATGACAGTCAACAGTTAACAGAAACTAAATTTAATAGTCTCGTCGATACGATAATATGCTTTGTGTTGATAAACTAATTGGTTTTGATACAAGAAATATACAGTAATAATTACTCCCTCTATCTGATATTTAGAACTGAGGGAACATTTTACAAAGTATGATATGTAATATTTATTAGCAATTATCGAATATATCCTTATTCAATTAATACTCCCTTAATCCTAAATTATAAGATATTTTTGGAGAAGATTCATCATTTTAAAATATAAGGCGACAAAAATAAAGTATTACTAATTATGATTTTTTGATATTATTATTTCCATTATATTATTTTTCTTTAATATTTTTATAAATTGATTATTAAATGATAATCATTTTTAAAAGTTTATATTTTTACTTTGAAACAAAATAAAATTATAAGGTGTACACTACAAAAAAAAATGACTTTTGACTGCAACAAAAAGTTACTATCAAAAGTTTAAAAGTCATCACTAAAAATTTTTAACAATAATTTTTCATCATTAAAAGATCGCCAAAGTCTCATCACCAACGGTCTTTTGTGGCGACAAACATTGTTGTATAATACATTATTAGAAATATATACATATATATTATATTATATTTTCATTTATTAATATGATAAAATAATTTATATGAGTGTGTCTGTACTATATTATATTTTTTAATAAAATATTATTTTTATTAGGAAAATGAACTTAAAATGAAATAATTTTTAAATATTAAATAATTTTCTATTAAACATTTCAACCAATTTCTAATTTTTAATTTTATTTTTTGAATGAAAATAATTAAGTATATAATTTATTTATAAGTATGTATTATATTAGTTTACATTAAATATATATCTTTTACTTTTTTTCATATTTTTCTCAAAAAATAAATGATTAAAATTTTATCATTTTCCAAGTTAAATGCTTTGCCTTCTTTTATTTAAAATAAATCGTATCTACAATTTTTTAATTATCTTAAAAAATATTTTAATCATATAAATTTTGTTAATAGTCATTTTGAACAATTATTCTTTATTATCTTTGAGATAGAAAATGAGTGGACATGTGATAAACAAAAAGAAGATGCTAAACAAAAAAAAATCAAATTAAAAATCTAAGTGAATATTTCATAATCAAAATAAAAAGAATCTTGTCTTGAGTTGATTTAGATTAGTTTGGAATTTTCTTAAAGTTTATTTAATAGAGTAAATCTCAAGATAATATTTTCTAATAAATTTACAATTTAAAATAAATAAACTTTAATAAGTTTATACATAATTTCATCCATAATTAAATATTAATATAGATTAAACAATTAAGTTTACAATTATCATCCAATAATAATCCCAACAAATTTAACATTAACAAATTAAACAATTTGAGTAATTTGAAGAACAAGAACCAGACCAGGAAACACTACCACAGAATACCCTCATACTTGATGCTTATTTTTGTTAATACCTGATGGTTTTTAATGGTCAAGTAACAGTGCAACATATATTATAGCCAACTTTACTTGACAATTAAAAATCGTCAAGTATTCTTCACCTATTTTATTTGTTTCTTATTTTAAATAATTATCAAATATGAAGCATTTTATTTAAATAATTCTGTGATAGTAAAAAGTAGAGCTCAACAAACAGAGTAGGTATCATATATATACCAATTAAAAACTTTACTTGACAATTAAAAATCATCAAGTATTCTTCACCTATTTTATTTGTTTCTTATTTTAAATAATCATCAAATATGGAGTGTCTTATTTAAATAATCCTATGGTAGTGAAAAGTAGAGCTCAGGAGACGGAGTAGACACCATATATATACCAAGCCAAGCATCAAGTGTGAAATGTGTTAAGTAATTTGCAATGTTATTTGCATCTATACAATTTTAACATTTCAATACTATTTATGTATATGTATGTAAGAAAGTAAATATTTATGTATAACTTAGCTTAATTATAATTTAAAAAAATTTGAATTAATTCATACAAAATTATAAAAAAATAATTTCATTTATAATTTATATATAACTTAGCTTAATTATATATACTAGCTTAATAAGATCAATATTAAAAAATAATCCATAAGAAATTTTTTTAAATGTAATTATTAAAATAAGATCATTATTAAAATATTAGCTTAATAAGATCATTATTTTTAAAAGTAATCGTTATTGATTTGATATATACTCCTTCCGTTCAAAAATATAAGGCATTTTTAATCAAATCTCACCCTCCAATAAAATAGTTACCTACTTTTTAACTAACACTATCTTTTTATATTTATCGTTATTACATACCTTATAATAAATATAAAGTCATTATCAATAGGGACACTTTTAGAAAAAAGATAATGATTGCACTTCGAAAGACTAAAAATGCCTTGCATTTTTGAATATCCAATTCTTTAAAAAAGGTCTTATATTTTTAAATGAAAGGAATAATTTATTTGTCATTCTATATATAAATACTTTTAGTGGTAACAAATTTTTCACTAAAAATAATCATGTAAATTAATTTTTATAAAAATAATTTTAAATTTTTTATGAAAATACTTTTAGCGATGATAACTTGTTATCACTAAAAGTAATATTACATAAATTATTTTTAATTTTTAAATTATTTTTTTATGAAAATACTTTTAGCGGTGACTGTTTGTCGAGCCAAAAGTAATTACATAAATTATTTTTAATTTCTTAATTATTTTTATGAGATAACTATCACCGCTAAAAGTAATTACATAAATTATTTTTAATTTTTAATTTTATTTTTATGAAATTACTTTTGGTGGTGAAAAACGTAATTGTATAAATTATCTTTAACTCTTAATTATTTTTTATCAAAATACTTTTGGCAGCTAAGAGTAATTACATAAATTACTTTTAATTTTTTAATTATTTTTTTATGAAAATACTTTTGGCTGCAACAAGCTGTCATCGCTAAAGATTATTACATAAATTAGTTTTTTATAAAAATACTTTTTATCACTACTAAAGGTAATTATATAAATTATTTTTAATTTTTAATTATTTTTTATGAAAATACTTTTGGTCGCTGCTAAAGGTTATAACATAAGTTATTTTTTATTTTTTTAATTATTTTTATAAAAATACACGAAAAGTACTTACATACATTATTTTTATTTTTTAATTATTTTTTATGAAAATACTATTGGTATTGACAAACTGTCGCCACTAAAAGTGATTTTTAGTGGTAGTAGTTAAAAGTCTCTAGTAAAAGGAGGCCTTTGACAATGACTTAAATATCTTTTTGGTGGCGACTCTTCGTGCAAAGTTGCCGTCAAAAGTCATTTTTTTATAGTGATATTTAATGAATTTTATTAGCATGTGTGAAAAATAAACATGTCTTATAATTTGAAACAGATGAAATATAATAGTATGTGAGAAGTAGACAATAGGTACCAATTATTTCACATTTTTTGATAAAATTGAATTAGGTTAGATTTGGAAAAAGGGTATAATTGTTTTTCAAAATAAGGTTTTTTTTTTATTATCGAAAGTTATATTCCTATATTAGAGGTAATTCTGGTTGAGGTATTGTAAAGCACTAAATGTAAATACTTTTTATAGTAGAATTCAATTTAAAAGGCACTAGGACTAGGGGGAGTATGAAGAAAGGAGATGGTCATATTATATATTAGCTTATTTCAATGAGATCGCATGATCACTTGCTAAAACAAGAAAATTACAATTTGATTGTACTTGAGATATTAACCGGCCAATTTACTCGTACCCTTCTAAACTATATTATATATTTACTTATTTAATCATGCAATTTAAATACTATTTATATATTTCCTCACTTTTTACCACTACATTAACTATTAATATAATGTGTGAAAATAGTGACTTGTCTTGTTAATTCTAATATGAAATATATTTATATAAGAAAAAAAAAATCTATCAAGTTCTATAAAAAAATAAAATAATAATAGAAAATAGTTATAATCAAATTAGTTATAACAGACCTAACAATGCAGAATAATATATACAATCAAAAATTTAATATTGCCTTATGTTATTCCCCATAAGCCAAAAAATGTATCACCTCTTTCTAACGGAGCTTAGAAAGACATATAAGTTAATGAGCGTTATACGAGTCTCTTTTTAGAGATTAAGATTTACTAAAGCAATGGGTATCGTCCCAGAAGATTATATATCGACAGAGTCATGAACAATTAAAACTTGGTTTTGATACGATATGAGATATGTTTATATAAAAAAAATCTATAAAAATCTATCAGAGAATAAAATAAAGATCTTTCAATATCTATCAAATAATAAAATAATAATAGAAAATATTATAAATAAATTCATTATAACCACCTTAACTATGCAAAATAATATATAATAAAAAATTCAATATTACCCCATGTTAACTATAAAAGAACACCAATGAATTTTTTTTTGGAAAAATATATATTATTAATTAAAAATTTATTAAAAAATTATAATTTTACATAGATGGAGGAATAAATAATGTAATTAAGTATAAAAGTTAAACTATAATACTCTCTCTCTCTCTTTAACCACAAACTCTGAATAATTTAAGGGTATGTTTAGATTAATGGTGATTTGGATTTGGTCCAAATCATAAAAGGACTTCTAAAGTTTACAAATGGCGTTGGGTGATGGAGAATTAAAATAGGAGGAAGAGCTATATAGACCTTCTGATCCAAATCACCATGAAAGAAGGCATTATATATATTTACAGCCATCTGCTTAAAGAGCCAAGAGTTGGTGGCAATTGCCAAGACCAGAACTAAATAAATTGTGGTTAGTTTAATTACTAGTGAAAAACCTCCCTCCCACACTCACATTTTAGTTTCTCTCTCTAAGCAAGGTTGTTTTTCCTGACTGCCAAGATGATAGGAGATTTTACTTCAAAAATATAGCTTTATCACCTCTTTCTAAAGAAACTTAGAAAGAAATCTAATTTAATGAGCATTATACGAGTCTCTTTTCAGAGATTAAGGTTTATTGATGCAATGGGTATTTTCCTTGAAAACTATATCAACAGAGCTATGGACAATCAGTACTTGGTTTTGATGCCATAATACAATTTATGAAAATAATGACTTGTCTTATTAATTACAATATAAGATATATATTTATAGAATAAAAAAAGTTCTATCTAAATTTATCAGAGAATAAAATATAAATATGTTGCTCGCCTTCCCTCTTCTCCAAGTTTACCCTCAGGTATCTTAGGTGGAATGGAAAGTGGGACCCTTTCAAGTCCAATTTACTCAAACATGGGCACACTGGTAGTATAGTCATCCCAAATTAACTTCCCCAATGATAATGCCCATATTGGCTCGATCCCATAACCTCTTCTACAAAGGAGAAGAAGTGGGCAATATTTGCAAATTCATTATAACCATCGTAACTATGCAAACCAATATATATAATAAAAAAATCTAATACTGCCCTATGTTAATCATAAAATTTATAAATTTTTATAGATGGAATACCAAATATTGTAAGTATAAAGGTTAAACTATAAATACTCTCTCTTATTCACAAATTTTAAATACGTAGATTTTAAATTTGAGATTTGAAATACAAGATTTTTAATCTAAAATTTAAATTCAAATCCATCAATCTAAATGTTACCCCAATCTTCTTGTACTTTAAAAGGATGAAGTGATGAAGACTAAACAAATATTAGCACTTACATTAAAAAAATTAATGAAAATTTGGCAGATTTTAAAAAAATTATTAAAAAAGAAAACAAGATAAGAATGGTAGCCCATGGGCAAGGTTAGCCTACCTGGTTAGTCGACAGGCTTGGCAAGACGGCCCGTATAAATTTTTTGCTTTCGACCTCCATAGTCCAAATGAATCCTTGTTTCTTAACTGACTTTTTAAAAAAAAAAAATCGTTTTTGAAGGTTAAATCAAACATGCTAATTATAAGTTTTGCCAACCAAGTTTCATCTCAAAATAGTTTTTTGAACTACCCAGTATTATTTTAGTTGATGATCAATATTGACTTAACAATCTTATATGAGCAGAAAAATATTACTTGCATATATAACATCAAAAGTTTACAATTTAAAGCAATTTGCTTTTATATATATATATATATAACCTTCTCAAAATTATTACTTGTACAGAAATACAAGAATTAATTGATAAAAGATTTAATTATATGAAATTCAACTTAAAATTCTAATAAGGTGTGCTAAAGGAATGAAAACTAAAAGCACTCCTGAAAATAGTAAAAAAAAATTACTATTTTTTAAAATTTGTCATCCCATTTTTCTCTTCCCCCTATTTTTTCCATTTGCTCCCCCATCCAAACTAAGCATGTCCATGTAATAACACCTCTTCCAAATTTAAAATGTTAAATTTTTTTTATTGCTAGTAATGAAAAATCATACTTGTCCTTTAAGATTCAACATATAGTTAAGTTGGTGGCTCAAAAAAAAATAATGTTAATATGGTCCATCTTAATTAACTATTTGTAATTGATGTCAAAAAATTAAATACCCATAAAAAAGTTTCAATTTTAATTTGATGTCATGAAAACCGAAATATATTAAACATGGGTTAAATATTTTTGAATTATATATATATATATATATATATAAATGGAAAAGGAAACCACAGGAACCAAAGAATAATCAAACAGTACTGTATTGTGCAGAGAAAGATGAAACACGTGAATGATAGATTTTTTTTTTTGGAAAATAATGATTTGCTTGTCAAATAAATTAAGATATATATGATTAATAATTAATGATTTGATATAGATGCGCGTCTTTAAGATTGCTATTTATCAAGATTCAAGATTGTTTGGAAAGGAAAACGTGAGAATGAAAATATAGCCGAAATATTATATTTTATTTGCTTGTTTTTTTAGTTCAAATGCACTTTCCATTTTTTTCTTGGCTCACCCTGTAATTTTCATACCGAACATATTTAATTTGAGCCGTGCAAAACAAGGAATGTCACGTTTGAAAAAAGGGAGAGAGAGAGAGAGAGAGAGAGAGAGAGAGAGAGAGAGAGAACGGATGAAAAAAAATTATAATTGACTCTTGTGTGAAACAGAAAAGGAATAAAAGAACGTGAAGAATATAGAAGTGATTAAATTAATCTAAATCATAAAAATACAAAATTCTAATTTCACTTAGCTTCTCTCTCCACTATCCTTTATATAAATCCCCTTTAATCATCCAACAAAAAATTCCATCAACTATATTTCAAATTACTTCCCATATTATAGGTCATCTTTTAAAACTTTTTTTTAATTCTTAACATAAGGCACACTATGGGTATTAATTACATTTTTTTTTTAACATTGCCCTTGTTTAAACCCATTATTTATGAAAGAGAATGTAATGCAAATTTAAAATTTTTTCATTTAAATAAGGGTAAAATTAAAAGTTTATTTTATTTTCAAACAAAATTATCTCTCTTTAGTTCTAATAAGGTAGTTGAATGTGTCTTATAACAAGGGATATATATATATATATATATATATTAATTCCTAACTACTTACCAAAGGATTACCAAAAGATTAAATTGAAATAAAAAGTTTTCCAGTTGTAAAGAGATACGAAAAAATTGACGAAACCACTTAATAGTATTTCAAATAAAAATGAAAAAAATAAAAATGGCATTGATGCCCATACTTTTGTGAATAAAATCTATTACATAATATACTTAATCCACCTTCTTATAGAAGTGATAAATATGATTGATGACCATACTTTTTTTTTAATTTATTCATAATAAAAGCTCAGCACAGTACTCAAGGAACTCTGGAAAGAAGCATCATGTGTGTGGGAATAATATATATATATATATATTCCAAAAGGGGGCATAAATGAATAACTTTATATTGCAAGGAGAAAGGGGAAGTAAATGTTTGCCAGTAATGTTGATGTGGATCTTTCTTTAAGGGTCATTGAATGTGGACTCAGCATCCATCAACTGAAATGATCTCAAGGTAAGAAAGAACCAAGTGGTCAAAAATTGACTGCGAATTTTTACTGTAAAAGGAAATTACAGCGCAGCTTCCGATGTGGGGTTGGGTGTGTTACTTTGCAAAAAGGGCAAGGGATGGGACCAAAAAAAATAACAGCCAGATAATTAAACCCTAAAAAAGTGGGACGTGAAAATGATGTTCCGTGTTACTTGTCCTTCAGTATTTTCTGAGTGTCTGACTTGTTCTTCAATATTCTCAGGCTCGGATGTAAAATTTGAACACGCAATGTGATGCCATCAAGATACTATTGTCTTTGGCGGTGACGAGCGATGAATTGCCACAGTAATTAATAATTGTTTTATGCATGGTTCGTATTCAGACGTGGATTTAAGTCATCATTAAAACCTAACGTTTGGGTCAATGGGATAGTGAGGCTTTTTTTGTTTTTTGTTTTTTTTTTTGTTTTTGAGAACATGGGATAGTGAGACTTTCATTGTCATCATCATCAATGATTGATATTCTCTCCAGACTTGTTTACTACTTCTGTCCTTATATATAAGATATTTTTAATCAAATCACATAAATCAATAAAAATTAGTTATCTAATTAAAAACACAGCAACATTTCAATTTTGCTTCTAATTTTTATAAATAAAAAATGAATCTCTTTTTTTAAAGTAAATCAATGAGAGTATTTATTTTTTTCTCTTTCCAATTTAATAAAGATATAATGGTTCATTCATTAAAAAAATATACTAACAATTCCTTATATTTAGGGACAAAAAAAATTCTAAAAGATTAGAGACGGAGAGAGTATACATTAAAGACTTTTTTTTTTTAATTTCTAAGTCATATCTTTAAATTCTTATTATAATTTTTTTATTTTACTCTCTATTAAATGTTGATGAGAGAATGTATACATGTTTTTAAAATGTATATATTTTAAAAGAGCAAAGTTAAAAACTTACTACATTTTTAGATAAATTTTTTTGTAGAAGTAGAAGTGGAAGTGAGTTAATACATATGTTTGGTATAGTGATGAAAGTAAGATAAAAATTTTATTTAAGTGAGAAGTTATGTAATTGAGTTCTTATGGGGGTATGATGGACGTAGGTTCGATGGTTTTTGATGGGAGAATTGGGCTCCTGCGCACCAAACAAACAAATTTTAGAATTCCATTCAACTTCCACTTCCACCTTCACTTCTCTAGCTAGTTTCAATTCCAATGTACTAAACGAGACATAAGGATTTTGCTTGATTTTAGTTAAATGTGCATGAAGTGACTTATAAATAAAATTAAAATTATTTAATTAGGAGGGTTGTTTGATCTTGATTATAAGAATCTCTATAACTTGCCTCAAGTCATTATTATTTTCTTCGCTTAATTAATGCTCTTTGTTACATTCATCACTTTCTCATCCTCTTACATGGCTTTAAGTGAGAGAGAGATTAAGACAGGAAAACAATAAATTTAATAAATTTATATGATAATGTTGAAATCTTATTAAGCTTCTGGACAAATTTGATAACATATATACTTCATTCTAAGAAAAAGTATAAAAGTAGGTTGTGTTTTTTCAGTTCTATGGTTTTATTTCATTGTTTCTTATATATCCCTCTAGTTTGATCATTTTAAAATTTTAGTTCTTATAATTTAAAAAGTGTACATAACCTGACAGAGTTAATTTTACTTTAACTCTGTTGACCCCTTTATTGACATGGTAAAAAAAAAACACTGACATTGAAATAAATTGATTAGGTATGATTAAAAATATATGGGGAGAAAAAATTTCTTTTTATATTATTAGCTTAAATAGAATGTGGAAAATGAAAAAGAAATTGAGTACACATTAACAAATGGTCAGTTAATAGTGTTAAATTCATGTTAACAAAATTAACTCTGTCAGTCATGATTTTTATGTGCATTTTTAAAAGTATATAGACTAATGTTGAGGATGGATCAAACTAAAGAGACTGAAAACAATGAAAAAAATTATAAAACATAAAAACAAAATGCAATTAAAGTAGAGAGACCTATTATATTGTTTTTATTTTCTTTTAATTAATTCCTTAAATTTCTGAGAATTGAAGTTTTTAAAATGTTTTTATAATAAGGGGCCAAAGTAGTATAAATCACCTTCCATCATCCCACTAGAACTAATTAAAGCTAGTTACATGAGTAAATTTGTTTAAAAATTATTTTGGTTTTAATCTTTACCCCTAATAAATACCAAAAATTTAAAAAAAAAATCTCCCTCAAGAAGGGCAGTGTTTTTTTTTGTTTTATGGTTAATTATACTGAAGTAACAATTGTCACACAAAAAAAGTTATATATCAAGTAGAAACAGTAATAATTAAAACTTTTAATTAGTGATAAACATTACAAGACTTAACAATTAGTACTACAAGTCAACGACATAAAATGCATAATATGGTTTAAACATAGTACTATATACTATATAGTACAATAAAACCATAAGGAGCTTCATTTAGAAGTGTCGCTACAAATCACTTCTATTTACTTGGTTGGCAAAGTTGCCTTGCCTGTCATTATTAGATTTAGAAATGAAAGCTAGATTTACATTTCAAAGTCATCGAAATATTTAAAATTTTCTTTCTTTCTTTTCCTTTTTGTGGACCCAGAATGTAATATTTGATTGAAGCTTCCGTTTTTCACTCTTGTGAAATAATTTGATATAAAATTTGGAAAATCTTTGGAAATATATTATAACTCACCATTACTTAGGGAGCTTGTAGGATTACATTTTTTTATTTTTTTTTCCTTTTCAAATTTAATTTCGTGTGCCTCATTGACTTTTTTTTTTGGGTTCTTTTATGGCTAAGGTAAAGAAGGTTGTAAAAGAAGTTTTAGAAAAATCGAAAGGTTTCATCTAAGAGATAAAGAGTCTTGATGGTAGAATGATAATGTATAGAAAAAAGTCAAATATAAGAATAAGGAGTGTTTTAAAGTCATACATTTATACAATAATAATGATAATTGGGAAAGGTACCATGTGGCTAAGAAGGAAGCTAAGAAAGCTGTGAATGAAGCTTGTTCTAAAGCTTTTGAAGAATTTTATAATTTATAAGATTAGGGAAAAGAAAGAGAATGAAAACTTTATAAGATTGTTAAGAATAGGGAAAGAAAATTAAGAGATCTATAACATGTAAGGTGTATAAAAGATGAAGAGGGAAGAGTTTTGATTACAAATGATTATATTAAAAACATATGGGAGACATACTTTTTCAAACTTTTCAATGATGAAAAGAGTTCGTTTAGTAACTTAGAGGATTTAGTAACTCATAAAAAGATCAAAATTTGTCATTCTATTGAAGGATATGTGATAGTGAGGTAAAAAAAAGTTCTTTAAAAAATAGCAAATAGTAGAACCAATGGGCCTGATTATATCTGTATTGAAGTGTGGTAATGTTTAGGTGAAGAAGGGATGTGGTGGTTAACTAAGTTATTTAATAAGATCTTATGATCCGATAAAATTCCTGATGATTGGAGAAGAATCACATTAGTTTCTATTCACAAAAATAAAAGAGATATCCAGAATCATACTAATGATAGAGGGATTAAACTTATGATTTATACAATGAAATTGTAGGAAATAGTAATTGAACATAAGTTGAAATTGGAGACTGATATTTCTAAGAATCAATTTTGCTTCATGCCAAGTTGGGTGACTACGAAAGTGATTTATCTACTAAAAGGATTAACGAAAAAGTATCATTGCAAAGATAAAGATTTACACATGGTTTTCATTGACTTAGAAAAAGCTTATCACTATATATCGAGATAAGTATTTTGGAGAGCCTTAGAAAAGAAGGGAGTATAGGTTGCCTGTATTAGAGCTATATAAGATATGTATAAGGAGGCAATAACTAGTATAAAAACATTTAGCGGTAAAATAAAGGACTTTTCTATAAGGATTGGACTACATCATGAATTATCTTTGAATCCTTATTTGTTTGATCTGATCCTATAAGATATTTGGAAGTTGTTATTCAATATAATGAGGTATATTGCACATATGATACGAGCTAAGTGGTTTAACTGGAGAAAGGCTAAAGGAGTTATTTGTAATTGTAAAGTACCTAATAAATTTAAAGAGAAGTTTTATTATTGTACTGTTATAAGACTAGCTATGTTATATAGTAGTGAATGTTGGACTCTAATGAGATAACAAGAGCATGAAGTTGGAGTACTAGAAATAAGAATATTGAGATGGATATGCGGACATATATGTAAAAATAAAATCCAAAACGAACACATACAAGAAAAAGTGGGTGTAGTACCCATTGAGGAAAAATGATATAAAATTATTTAAGATGGCTTGAACATGTATAAAGAAAACCATAGGAGCCACCAGTAAACAGAGTAGATATAGAATAGATAACTTTAAGTCATGCTAAAAGGAGTAAAGGAATGTCAAAGAGAACATTTTTGAAAGTTATTAACTGAAATCTCTTAGTTAACAATACTTTTAAAAGCTTAATAAATAATATAACACAATAGTGTCATGTAATTTATGTAACTGATCTCACATAGTGAGATAAAGGCTTATTGTTGTTTAAAGAGAGGGCCTACTCAATAACACACATTAATATAAGCTATATAAAGTTAGCATCTCCTGACAACAATACTAACTTAAATAGGATATAAAACAATTCAAAATCATATTCTCTCTAGTTTTATTTATAAGTTAATTTTAACATATTTTATCCAAATTAAGAAAAACCTTAGATTTCATTAATTTTATCTTAAAATTTAATAAATTTCCACCACAATAAGGACAAAAAGAATTGTTTTTAATGGTTTTTCCTAGCATCTAATAAGAACAAAAAGGTAAAGATATGAACATAAAAAATAATGATATGTCCTACAGATGAGACAAAAATTAATCTTCTCTCTCTTTCTTATAAATAGGACTAGTAGAGGAGTATAAAAATGTAACTCACACAAATTGTTATTTCATTCAAGTTAAAAATCAAATAATCCACCAATCTATATTGAAATTAATGTAAAAAAATAATCAACACAAATCTAAAGCAATCACCGTGCAAATATCAAAATCCTACAACTATATAAAGTAATCGAAGTGCGCTAAAACTATATCAACAAATCTCGCAACTTTTGGAAAACTCACTCAAAGGACTAATTATTGGCATTGTGGTGAGTGTATATTTTACCCGTCATGTTTTGTAGTACTTAAATATGACAGTGAGTATATGGTTTATACCTATCATATTTAATTTATTAATCACTTATCTTCACTTCACATTTAGAGTAAATTGTGCAAATCACCCCTTGAATTTTAAGTCTAGTAGCATCATATAGCTTGAACTCGTTTATTGTGTAACATATTTTCTCAACTTTTAAAACAATACAAATTGGTCCTCATTGTTAACAAAAGTTAAATTTGACTACTAATTGACTTGAAAATGACAGAAAAACCTAAAAAAATATAGAAAATAATTAAAAAAATTTGGTCATTTTTTGTAATTTTTTAATCATTGTTTGTAATTTTTAGATCCTTTATTGTAATTTTTTGATCTTTATTATATAATTTTTAAGTTCATTTTCTAGCTAACAACAATAAGGGCCAAATTACATCATTTTTAAAAGTTGAGGGAACAATATGCATAATAAATAAGTTCAAGATCTATAATTGTACTTAACCTAAACTATAGGGAGTTTTTTGTTCATTTATGCCACGATTTTTTTTTATTGTCATATATTAGGCATCTAATATTCAGTCTCCGGTATCTTATTTTGAATTAAAGAAAGCCTCCTTCCAACGCCTTATATTTGAGATTGGAGGAGGTAGCAATTTTAGTTCATAAAAACAATTACTAGAGGCTTGTTTGTTTTATGTTTTTGAAAACTGCTTTTTATTTTTGAAAATAAAAAAATTTAAAAATTTATTTGCTTAAATGTTTTTTGTTTAATTGTTTTCAAAATTATTTTTATTTTTTTGTTTTTAAAAATAAGAAAAATAGAAAAAATTTTAAGTTGTTTTCATTTTATTTTTTTATTTTTGAAATGCACTACATTTGATTATTAAAAATTATAGTTACCTTGACTAATTTTTATTATTAATCATTACTATTAACTGCTTATAATCATTACTATCAGTCTATTTTTTAATTAACATAACCAAACAGTTTTTTATTTTATTTTATTTTAAAAAAATTTAAAAACTATATTCCAAAACAGTTTTTAAAAACAACAAATGAGAACAGAAACCAAACAGGCTCTATATATTTTATATACTTTTTTTTAAAAATTCAAAATAAAATATGAGACCATTTTTTAATCATTAATAAAATGTGTGACTATATATCATTAACAATTAATAGTTTTTTCAAAAACAAAAATCTTAGGGATAGTTTCAATCATGGTTTGGAAACCCAGACCGGACCGGCCAGGTTAACCCGGAACCCGGCGACCCGGTCCCTTCTCCGATCTGGGTTTATGACTAAACCGGTGTGAGGATGACTCGGTTTAACCCGGTCAACCCGAGTTCAACCTGGTATAACCCGGCTAACCTGATGGGTTGACTGGGTTAACCGGGTTAATTTTTTTCAAGCTAAACTCCCAAAATGACGTTGTTTTGGGGGCTCTTTTTTTCAAGCCCTGCCTTGAAGAAATGAAATGACCATGATGAATATTAATTTTAGACTTTTAGACTTTTTAATTATTGAAGGGTTATAATTGTAAGGAATTAAGGATTGATATTTGAAGTGTTGTATTTTATTATTGTTGGACTTTTGAGTGGTTGGATTTGATTGACTTTTTTATAATTAATATCTTTTTATTTAAATTATATTATTTTAATCATGATCGGTTTGTTATCGGTTTAACCCCCAGTTGAACCACTAATCCGTGACCCATTGAACCGATTTTATGTACCTTGGTTTCAATGCTCATATTGCATCCAATGAAAGGTGAACACGATGCTCATTTCTCGTTTGAGATGTCCAAATCATAACTAGCTAATTGATTGAAATCATGTGTGTGGGTTTTTTTTAAAGTAAATTAAAGCATATATAAAGTAAAAAATATTAACTTTCCAGTTATCAATTTTAAGGTCAACACCAAGTTGTCCTATATTTTAGTGGTAAACAACACCTCACTACTTTAAAAGAGGTCTTCTAGATTTGATTTTGACATGTTTGTGTGCACGTATATTTAATTTAATTATATATAAAAAAAGTTATCAACTTTAAGAAAAAATGACACTCATTATAATTAAGAAGAGAAATTTTAAATTGTCCAAATTTGTTTAAAAAAAATAAAAGAAACCGAAAGGAAAACATGTGATGCATAATTTCCCACATATACCCATTGTTTTAAAACATCCAAACCAAGGTTACAAAAGTTGTGTCGACTCCAGTTCCTCCCAAACAAGCCCTTATAAAAGAGACTTTTCATCAAAGCTTCAAGGCATCAACTTGAAAAATTTCACTCTCTGTGTTCCATATACTTCTTTTGCGCAACATCATTTTTTTTCTTCTTATTTTGCCCTTTTGCTAAAAAAATATATAGCTCTATTTCTCTTGTATTTTGCAAGGAGAAAATTATAGAGACGTTGTGGGAGTGGGCTCCACACACACACACATCCGATGGGTTCTACCCACCCCATATATTATGGTTATCTCTCTTCTTAAAACAATAATTGAGAGGTGAAGAATATAGGGGAGAATTTCATTATAGGACCACTAATGGAACATAATATCAAATCAGGACAAAAAGAATTCTAAAAGTTCATGGGAGGACTAAGAAACTAAATTGAAAAATATGTTTTGAAGAGAAATGACCATAATGTCCTTTATTAATTATTAATAAAGTTACTTGTTATTTCACCAATGCTACTTGTTAATTCAGTAGTAAAACTTGTTAACGATACCCTTTACATATTCAAAACCCAATGATTTGTTAAAACCTTAACTTTACTTGTTAATTCACTAATTTTCTAATACTATTTGTTAATTTACTAACAAAACTTGTTGACAGTACCTTTTATTTATTCCTTCTTGGTGACTTGTTACTACTACTACAAAAAAAAAAACTTTTTACACCTCATTTTTACACCAATGTAAAAAGTGTGAGTGGTGTCATTTTCATAAAAAAAAAAAAAGATTCGATAGAACACTTTCTACCGGTTCCACATATAACCCTAATTTAACTTATTAATTCACTAGTGCTATTTGTTAAAATCATAAAGGGGATTATGGTTATTTCTTTTTAAAATATATTTTCAACAAAGTCTCTTAATCCTGCAGTGAGATTTTAAAATTTTTTTTATCCTAGTTTAATATTATGTACCATCAATGGTTCTACATTATGAAATTCTCCCAATGAATATAATATATATATATATATATATATATATGATAGCGCATTTATTAACTTTAGCACTCTCCGTATTGGATGGACGACGCAAGAGGCATGTGATGGTACCACTAACTCCCTTTGTGGTCCACATTATAGATATGCCTCTGATTTTCTTCTTTGTGATGTAACATTACATATTTGACCCTTGTGAACATGGCCTCTCTCATTTATGTATGCATGACCAACCTCCCTCACTTTTCTATTTTCTTAAACCCTACAATTGGAGCCAATAATTTAAATCAAGCTTGAATAAGTCTGAATAATCTTAGGGGCATGCTTGAGAGTGCATAAAATTTTCTTCTTCTTCTTCTTCCTTTTTTGTAATAAGAATTTTTTTTCTTTACAAGCTTATTTAAGTTGCCTAAATTAATTCGAATAAACTCAAGTCAAGCCAAACTCGAATGAGCTTAATCCAAATATCTGAATTCTTTTTTACTATTAATAAAATAAAATTAACATTCACATCAACTTTCACTTAGCATTCACAAATCCTTTCTCAAACTTCCAGTTTGCTCATTTTGCACTCCTAAATGAAGTTTAATGCTCAAATAATTGTTTGTTTTGAATTTTTTTTGAAAATATTAAGGAAAAATAAGTACAAGAGATTACTTCATTTGCTTTCATTTTTACTCTTTCAATTGTCTCACAATGGAAATAGAAAAAAAAAAGTGCATTGTAGTGTTCTATTATTAAAAAATTTTGATTTTTTTAGGATAAAATTGAAATTGGCTCAAAACATGAGAAATGTAATAAAATAATATTTAACAATTCAAGTATTTCAAGCCAATGTGAATAAATCTAAAAGCCCGAGGTATCAGTATTGAATTTGGTTATATAAGCTTTTTATATATTCATGTATTTTAAGTCCAATCTAAATAAGCCTAATATGAAAATAAGCCTGACCCGCTAGAATTACTGGGTCAGCCTATGATATTACAATTGAAGCCATTAACATATACTCCCTCCATTAAAAAATGTAAGGTATTTTTTGAGAAGTTGGATGTTAAAAAATATAAGGCATTTTTAGTCTTTTAAGGTGTAGTCATTACATTTTTTTTCAAAAGTGCCCCTACTGAATAGATGACTTTATATTTTTTTAGGGTGAAACGTCCTATTAAATAGAGATAAATATAAAAAGATAAGATTAGTTAAAAGACAAGTAAGTACTTTATTGAGGGTGAAATTCGGTTAAAAATGCTTTATATTTTTAAATGGAGGGAGTATATTGTATTAGACCAAGTTGATTGAGTCCCAGATGTTTAGTAGCTAAATGGTTCTGATATCTGTTCTTCAAGACTTATCTCGTGTTCAAGATTTAGTTTCATCACAATCGATATGTCTAGTATCCTATATATATATATATGGAGAATATGTTGCCAAGACGAAATTTTTTATGAAAAAAGATTGATACGATGATGGTGTCATCAAGATACATTGCTTAGAAGAATCTACAATCTGCAAATGTATATATATAGTCTGTGGAACATTCTCTGATGAAGTGGGTGTGTGCGTGTTTAAGTAGCCAGCGACACGTATATATAATATATTTGACCTTACGCATTAAGGCAAAGATGAGGTAAGATATGAGTAGGGTAATTATATGAAGATATTCCAATTACGCAAGCATGAAGTGAGTGAATTTAGATGAAAATGGAGTCTCTTGCCACTTTTTATTTCATGATAAACCATCCAAAATTTGGTATGTACAATATTAATTAATCTGAATTTTATTGAGTCGTGTCTAAATGTAATTGGACTCTCTTAACGTGATTTTTTTTTTCCTATCCACGCGGCGAAAATTGATATCTCATGGTGATATTAAGTCTCTTATTAGTCAACTGATCATCAGTGTAATTATTAGTAGAACTTGACCATTTTTTGAGTCAATTATTTATGATTTTTCCACTTCACAAATATTTGATCCACTTTTGATTTCATTAATTAACCAAGTTTAATTCAATTCTATAATTTTATTCCTGAGCACTAAGCAAGCATATGTGTTGATAAATCCATTTCAAAGTTCTTTGAGATTAATTTTAATTTATAAAATCCTTATTTGGTTGATTTTATAGTTTATGAATCTATAAATAATGTCATTTTTTTCTTAATTTTTTTCCTTACTAGCTAGTTAGTTTCTAAGATTGACAAAATGATTGGTTTTGAAGAGAAAGGTAAAGTTTAACTACTTACTATTTCCTCTATTCATTATTACAAGACACATGTTGAAAAGTATAATCTATTTTGGGTCTTTCAAGGTGTAATCAATATGAATTTTTTTAAAATTTAATTAGAGGTGTAATTAATAAGATATTCTAATTGAGACAATCTATTAAATTAAGATAAACATGAAAATAATGTATAATTTTAAATGTCATTAATTAACTTATCAAGTTGTAAATTAATTAAAAGTGCAATATTGAACAGAAGGAGTATTTTTTAATGATCATTTCCTAGGTATGGTAAAAATAAATAAATACTCCCTCCATCCTAAATTATAAGATACTTTTAGAGAAAATCTTATGTACCAATAAAGCTTATTAAGTACACTTTAGAACTTTAATTTTTCAAGACAAAAATATAAAATTTCAACAATGCCCTTTATTTAATACTCTATTGATGAAATAATATTGAAGAGAGATAATATATGAGAAGGACGACATTGAAAAAGTATTATTAATGAAACTTTATTTTTATCAAAGTGTTTGATATTGTGGGACATTGAATCTTTTCAAAAAGTATCTTATAATTTGGGATGGAGGGAATATATCACATGATACATGGTTGCTCCTTTTTTTTTCCTTTTAATAAAAGTGATTTACTCTATTAAGTCGGAAAAAATTCACAATAAGAAGGATATAGAACATACCAAACTATATTTAAAAAAAACAGATCATAGACCTAACTATAACCTTAAAGACTTATAGTGCTTGAATGAAGGTACTGAAAAATTGCTTTCAAAAGTTGGCGTTAGTCTTTGTCATAATCATGACAAATGTTAAAAGTAGGATCCAACTTAATTAAGTTTTTTTTAATCTTCTCTTTAAATATCATATCAGTCATAAAGGATAGGGTGATAACCAAATAACTCATTACGAAAATTTTAGAACTTGCATATATTATATAATTTTAACTTAATCATTTATTAATTGATCATATTATATGGAAAATATATTTTGGTGTCAAGTGATCCATTAGCTTACTACCTTTCCAACAATAATAATTAAATAAAGTAAAAGGCACAAAGCCAACTGAAATTAGCATTACTATTTGGAGCTCTCATAACTTAAGCAAGTGATTAGAAGTTCAAATCCCAACCCTTATATATGTAGTAATTTGCTTGGGAGAGGTATACATTTTGCTCTTAGTACTTAAAGGAGAAAATCTTTGCTGTCGGCAAGGTATATTTCCTACCCTCACAAAAATAAATGTAAATGGAACAAATTGTAATGACCCAAAAATTTAAATTAAATGATTTTCCTTCACCATGATGGTTTATTTAATTTAATTTATAGCATATGGGAAGTATTGGCGAAGTGAAACTTATACAAGTTACTTATATGGAGGTCTAGAGTTTGAATCTTACTTAAATCAAATGTTACTTTTATTTTCCTTTACATTGAAAATTACTAAAGTGTCCCTTGCTTCTTGTTATAAAAAATATTTAAAAAAATCTGATGAGGTGTTATTTTGTAATTTTCACAAGCTTGGTCTTGTTTTGTAATTTTCCCCACGATCTTCTTTATTCAAATTCCTCATCTTCTTTTGTCGGTCATTATGCAGAGCAAGAGTGAGAGAGGGATAGCTCGTATGTTCTCTGTTTTTCCTCTCTTCCCCATCAATGGCTTCATCCTTGCCGTTGTGTGCTTGTCTCCCCAACACCAGAAGTTTTTTGTGTGTGTATGGTAGCTCAATTCCTTCTTTTGCTAGTAAGAAAAAAATTGTTGATATTCCACCTTCTCATTCGTGTAGCAAGCTAAAGCTCTTTCCTTCTCCTTCTATAGCATCAGTCATAGGCTGTTTCATAGTGGTGGCTTGTCACACTTGAAAATGCGATGCGGACGGTATGTGAGAGCGGACATTCTGACTTTCGGAGTGAAAATCAGCTAAATGGGAGTTGCCACCAAAATTTAAAAAAAATCTTGAGAAACTATTTAAAAAATAAGAATGGTTTGCAAAATTAAAAATAGGTTCATGAGTCAATTGAATGTGAGGAAGGTGTTAAGCACCCCACAATACCATTTCGTAAGAACGATTACCTAAAGTTAATTGTACTAAATTAATATGGCTTTAGAGTTATTTTAATTATTCCTTCTTTATTCATGTGTTTAAAAAATGATAATCATAAAATGAAGAATATTTATTAATTTACAAGGGAGAACTTGGCTCAAAATCAAACTCTGAGGCCTACATACCCTGTGATAGAGATCAAAGTTCACGTAGTTTGGGATTAAAAATTTGTTGATGAAAATATTTTTTGAAGAGAAATTAATTAAAAATAATTTATCATTTTGCAAATAAAATAATTTTCTAAAATTTTGATATGTATGTTCTAAATTGCACAAAGTAATCTAATTTCAATTATTTTCTCAATTTTTGAAATTTTGAAATAAAAAAAAAAAGAGTTTCACATTGTTTTGTTTATATTTTTATTGAAAGCTTAACCGCTATATTTGCATAACCTTATTGGCTTATACAATAATGTAATTATTCTAAGTATCTGTGGTGATTTCAAAATTTCACACGATGAAAGAGTTTAACAGCTTAATTTATTTACTTATATTTTTAAGTATTAATAACATATTTTTTAAGTATGTTCATACAAGTATATTTTTTAAAAGACTCTTAATCATCATACCTGTAAAGTTTTATTGATTTATACGGTAACACAATTATCTTAAATATTTGTGAAAATTTAAAATCCTCACACAATAAAGGATTAAATAATATATATTTTAAATATATTTTAATGCGTAACTATACAACTTATATTTTTAAATATAGAAATTTTAATTATTATACTTGCGAATCCTTATTAACTTACAATGTAAGATGATTATTTTAGAAACCTATAGATATTCAAAAATCTCACATGATCAAAAGAGTTAATGGTTATTGTGTAAATACATTAATTTTATTTAAAAAATATTTATTATTTTATTTACAAATTTTATTTATTTATTTACCATATAAATTGAGAATCACGATATTTGTAAAGATTTATTATCCCACACGATAATGTACTTAATTTAATTCTCTATAAAATTTTTTAAAATCTCACAAGAGACTTAAATCACTACTAGAATAACTTAGATTTGCAAGGAAATTTAGCAATGACTTATGTATTCATCTCTAAATGGTTGTATTAGCAAGGAATTTTGTGAGGAAATTTAATTTCATCTCCAAGAAATTATTTAACAAGAAAAGTTAGCGATGAATAACATGTTCCTCTCTAATGTGCTTAATTAGTTAGGAAAATTCGAGAGAAATACAATAGCCCTCTCTAAAAGTTTAAATCACGATGAAAATTAGCAAGGAAATATGTTCCTCTCTAATTAGCGAGGAATGATTGTTCCTCTCTAAAAAGTTAATAGCAAAATTAAAAATTAATAATAATTATAAGGGTTCTAATTTTGTATTTACTTTTTTAAAAATGTACCTATTTTACCAAATTATTATCTTGTACTATATTAATATATATATATAAATATTTTCTAAAAATCTATAATTCCTTCTAGATAATTATTTTTAAAAATTTATAATATCTTATATATAAAAAAATATTTTTACTTTATAAGATATTTTATATAAAAATATTTTTTTAAAAAAATATATTCCCTCTATAATTTCATATATCTCCAATTTTCTTTTTAGACCTAATATTATTCCCTCCATTTTCTTCCCACACAAATCTAACGTAACCCTACTCTGTCTCATTTCTTCGAGCGTTCAACCAGGTCGACTCACTCATCGTGCGGCCACTTAAACCATAGACGCAAGAGACGCTAGCACTCAAGCAAGGACGTGCAGGTGAGAATGCGTAAGAGAATCACTTCATCATGGTTGATTTTGTCTTTAATCTAACCTCTTCATTAACTTCATCTCCCAAATCTTCAAGTTGCAGTAGTGTTGGTCGTGTTCGAGTTCCAGTTGCCATCATTGCATCAGTTGTTGAAGGGAGAACTTTTCTTTCACCAGGTTTTTATACGATTCAAACTACTGTGTGGCTTGTTCTATTCTTCCCCAGCATCAATGAATTGTTCTATTCTTCTAATTTGTGGGTTTGGTTTCCATGTAAGTAGAATCAAGCAACAAGATTTTGTGAGATTGAACTATACGATACTTATGGCCGAGATAGAGATTGAACTGTATTAAAAATAGAATAAGAAACCCTATTTTCATTTTTTTACCTTTGCTTCTACTGTAGGAAGTGCACCTTTTCTTTCTCCTTTCAAATAAAGAGCATGCTCATTTTATCAGTTGATGTTTCTTTTTAGATGAAGAGACGAGTGACTTTTGCCTTTGCCTAACAGTACATTAGTTGCGATTTTTAGTGTTGTCCTTCTTTTAGCTGCTAAGTGTTCCACCTATCTTTTTGCTGTCTTTAAACCATGATGGTGACTGGGTAAATGGGAAATTAAGGAACTTAGTCTGACAATTCCAAACTTTCTATGGAATAGCTAGTTTAATTACATTGCTAATAAATGTTGGTCTAGTCTATAAGTTTTTAGTTTATAAATCGTGGATTCAAATGTCCTACTTAGATGAAGATTTAACTAATAGACAATCTATAAATTTTTTTATAAGCATTTTTTAAATTAATGCTTGACAAGTTGATGAGCTCTTCAAGGGTCAAAGATAGCAAATCGTCAAATCCTCAATAGATTGAATATAAATATCTTATATACATTTATAGCTACAAGCACCCACCTCTAGTATATTCCTTATATCTATCTGATAAGTTTTGCATGTCCTGAAACTGAAAAGATTGGATGAAGCATTTTTCTTAGCTTATTACTACCATTGATGCTTTCCTTTGTATCAAATGCCCTTGCTTGATTGCCTGTTCCAAACTGATAAGAAGAGAAAGGAGAGAAGATGAAGAATTGAATGAGTAAGGGATTAGACATAGAAGATGAGATATATAGATATATATATATATATATATAGCGAGGGAGGACAAGGTTCAAAGATGCCTGCTGCTTTCACTCAGTTTTGCTGCATGCAAGTTTAGAGAGCAAGCTAAAGCAATTAGGCCAAGAGATAATGTGAAAGGAAGGTTTCTTTTTCTAGAGATAACTTTTTTGGATGATATAACTTTTTTGCAATTAGACATTTTTGGGGCTATTTGTAGTTTAGGTGAGACAGTTCCAACTCCAGAGCAACATGCTAGTAGTGCAAATTCTTCCAAGCAACTAGATCCAAATGGTGGTGGAAAATAAATATGTTATTTCCTAAGTTTTCCCTTTATTTTATATGTATGAGATACTTTAGAACACTTATTGAGTTTATTACTCTACTATCTTATAATATTGTATGACTTTTGATATGTGGTTAATGTATTGAACCACTTATGATATGACTTTTCATATATGGATTACAGATTGAATCACTTATATTATATTGTTTAGATTTCACTTTTTAGTTAATTTCTTGATTAAATAGGATTTATTTATAATCAAAATTTTAATTCTTACAAAAACAAAGTGCAATTAATCTGATTTGCGAGGAATTAATTCATCTCTAATTATTTGATGTACTGATATTTTTTTTCCAAGTATATTATATTAGCGAGAAAATAGCAACAACATATTCCTTGTTAATTTTAGCGCGGAAAATATCCCTCGTAAAACATCCTAGCTAAAACATGCGATTAGCGAGGCATTTAATTCGTCGCTAAAATTAGAGAGGTTAATAAGGCCTCGCTAATTCCTCGATAAAATTAGAGAGAAAAATAAAAGTCCTCACTAATTCCTCGCTAATAAAACATTACTCCTCGCTAAATATTAGCGACCCGTCATTTAGCTATGTATTTTAAGAGAAAAATACATCCTCGCTAAATTATTGTTAGCGAGGAATGGATCTAATTTAGTGAAGAATATAGTCCTTGCTAAATCCTAATTTTCCTGTCGTGAATATTTTATTAATTTAAGAGTTAATTTTAATGATGGGCCTTTGAAACTCATATTTAATAATAAAGATTGATTATCACACTTGTGAAATCTTGCTAATTTACACGGCATGAGATTATGTTAAATGAGGTTCTAAAAACTCTCGTGGAAAATTTTAAATTATTATCAATTATAATAGAAATGATTACATGTTTGTGGAACAATATGTTCATGAGAATCCACTAAAGGCAAGGGAACCAAACTATTTGGATATTCTATTCCTATTTCGACTTGTTATATGAATAAGTACTTGGAAAAGGGAGAAATGAAGGGGAAGAATGGCAACAACATGTAGACATTTAAAATCAAAACAATCTCCAATAATCACTCAATTAATGCCAAATGGAAATTATACGCAAAATGGTGTCATGACTTAGAGAAACAATTAAACTTGTGTTGATTAATATTACTTCATTGCTAAAAGATAAATTTGAATATAACTTATCACTTAGCTCAACAATCTAAATATTTTCCAAATGTTAGAACTGAAAACATCATGGGAAAGTATTATAACTAAATCAACCTCACTTGTAGAAGCAAATACACACGTGTTAGAGCATATATAAGACGTTGAAATAAAGAATCAATCACACAACATAACTTGGAGGAAGAAAACACAATGATATAGCTATGGTGCCTAGGTTCTACTCATGGATAAATAAGTTAGGTATTTTTTGTTTCCAAATTCTAAACAGATCAACAGTCCCAAACAGGATCTTAAAACAAGGCCAAACCTATAGTAGCTTTGAGTATTATTCAAACAATCACACATAATTCTCACCACCATCAAGATTAGCCTACATCATGATCTAAAAAAAAAAGTTCTATCAAACTAAACAAAAGAAGCTGTTCAAATTTGTTTTTTAAAAAATAAAGTAACAAAATTTCAGTGCTTAGTGTCAAGCTACATAAAAAAAATGATTTTCTCTAACCAAAAAATGATTTCCTCCAGACTGCACATTCAAGCACACAATAATGCAAGGTTATATATCACAAGACAACTCTAGACAACACTTTAATTAAAATCTTGGAAGCTCCTCAACAACTTGCTAGCTATTAGACTATGAAACAACCCTTAATCATAATCAAAAACATAATTTGAGACTAAATTTCATCCACCACATAGCAAGGCACACAAATCATATGAACAGAGCATATAATCCATCCTTGGTCATATAGCAGTAAGCCATAATTGATCCCACAATAAAACTTTGATGAACATTAAAAATAACTATACCAAAATGGGTGTCTTCTTGACCTTCAAACTCTTTATTCAATCAATCTTCAATTACCTTAAAAAGGATCAAATTTTTTTGTATTTTTATATTTTTTGGTTGTTTTAATGAACTAAAAGAAATAAAATTCTAACCAACAAAAGATTAAACCCTATTAATTAAATATTTTTTTATTTTATCTATATTATTAAAATTTCATTATTTTTTGGCTGAGTTTATTATTATTTTTATTAAAAAATGTTTGGATAAAATACAATGTTCACAACCACTACAATTTTGTTTGAGGTAATTAATTAGTGGCACTATTCGAATTATAAGTGAGAAGCTTAAAAGGGAGCAAGCCATAGAGATACTTGAAAATGTGTAAGGTGAGTGGGCAGCATTCCAAATAAATTTTATAATGAACTTATGAAAAGTTCTTTATTTGAATTTAAATATTTTCTCTTATAAACAGTTTTATTAATGATTATGTCTTGATTTTACTAATAATTTATGTTATTGTAGCTTAATTGTTTAATTCCATGTTTGATGTGAAAATGAATTTGGGAAATAAGAATTAATAGTTGAATGATATGGTTGAAGGTGAAAACTTTGAAATTATTTTCTTGCTCTATGCACGCTTGGTTTTTATTAGGAGGATTGAGATCAGAATGTTGGTTGCTAATCATAATTCTATTAGCCCTTGGCGTACCATGATATACTTAGCTACAGGGTGTTTGTAGGAGGTGCTAGTCTCGTGCAAGCCAATGCACATGGAAACATATGGATGGATATTTGTGAGCATGATATGTACACTTGTTATTCATAGGCCTCATACCTGTGTTTGATTCATGGCTCCTGTCACGCTTGCTTCGTGACTTTTAGCCGTACTTGATTGATTACTTACCCTTGTGGAATATGTATCCACACTTGATTTGTCATTTGCTTTTGTGAACTGTATGTTCATGCTTGTTATTTATTCTGATAAAGCCTTCCTAAATTAAAATTAAAATTTATCATTTCTATAATTTTCTAAAAGCATTCTTCCTAATTGTACCATTACCTGAAATTGTTATATTCTATGACCTATACAAATCTTAATAAATTTATACTATTCTATTAGCATTGTTAATTTCATGATTGTATTATTGAAAAAAGAACTGTTCCTTATTCTTAGTTCAAGTATATGTTTCATTATTTTATAAAATTATTTTAGACTAAATTTATTAGTTGTATCTTCATAATTTTTAATTATAATTCTGATTGGAATGCTAATCACTAAAAATTTCTTTAGTCTTAAATATTGTACCTGACCGTGCACCTTTTACTAATCATTTAGGGGTAGTATTGTTTTTTTTTTAGTGGGTGCACTCTTTGACCATTTATTTTGATGTAATTATGTATTATATAAAATTATAAATTTAGTACTTTACACACATACGGTAGTTAGATCATAGTTCTATATTACTGTTATATAATCTGTTGATGTGGAGCTAAGCTCCTTTGCTGAATTGACTAACAGGTTTTATTGTTGTAAAAATTTTGGGAGATCCAAATTATAAAGGAGATTTTGTCAAAATTTTTACAAATGTTTAAGGCTTTTCGAACCTTATAATTTTATATATAAATTAATTATTAATATTTTAGCTTAATCTCATATAATTAAGGTTTATAAATATGAGTTTATCTCATATTCTATGTCAGTCATACTCTTAATATCGACGTATGACACAAATTGATTTCATAAATAGCAGGGTGAAAAAGAGATAATAAAAAATGAAAATACGCATAAAAAAGGAAAAGGGAATTTAATATATATCCTATAATACACAATCTTAATTAGCTATTTGTATCATTTTTTCGAATATGTGGTCCACAACATGACTATATACATGTGATCCAATTTCTGCGCATCGTCCCATGTTTAATTATTTGTCCCATCTTTAAAGGTTCTTAATTTTTCCCTAACTGTTTAATTACATTTATAACTATTTTCCAATTTAAATCCTTCTCCGTGAATTGTTCAAGCCCTTGGTCTCATATTAGTTTCACCAGTTTTTAATCCAACTCAATTTATTCCTTAATGACATACATACATACATACATAAATATTACTATATTTCCTACTCAATTTAGCAAATTCAGTTCGTTTTGAGTAACTATAAATGCTACTTTTTGAACCTTACGTATTATAAATTTTCCTTTTTTAACTAATTGATATTTTTATTAAAAAAAGAGTAATTATAAATGCATTATTAACTATATCAATGATCATTGAACCAAGTAAGGGAATTATATGAAAAGGACAAAAATCCATTTTGTAATTACTCATATTTAATCACATAGATGGCACTGAGCTAAAATGGTGATATGTAACACAATCCATACTGTTAGATCCTTTCAATTACATAAATATAGCAACAAGATCAAAGAATAATGTGTACGTAATTTTATCTTTAACACTACTAAACCAAGCCCAATCACTCAAACTCAGACTATAATTCAAGATGAACCTAATAAAGCAAGTTAGCAACAAAACACCAAGTTTATGATTATAACGCAATCAAAATTAGACCATATATATATACACGTACATATGTACATGTATTAAATGAGTAAATTGTACGTGGGTTTTGTTTCAAAAATTATTGGGTGACATTGTCCTTTGTTAGTAGGCCTAAGTCTTTATCATTCCACGTAACTACCTTTCTTTTTTTTAAAAAAAAAAAGGACATAGGTTGATGTGATTTTAGCAAGGTATTAATTAAAAGTAGACTAGTTATTGAACCAGTTAAGATACTTGTTCAATAGTTAATGATCAAGGCAATAATCAAACCATGATCAAACCAATAATAAATAAGACATTCTATTAAGCCAGTCAAGATACTATTTTACTAGTTTAACTAGACATATTGACTCAAATTTCTATATAGTTTTTTAGTAAGAGAAGCATCAAGAGTTCACCATATGCAAGATCATTTATCATTTCCATCTTAGTCCTCCATTCTTCATGAGTTATGACACTAATAAAACAGTGAATTTCTCATGGGTAAAAAACTTAAGAGAAAACTTCTCATGATATTTCTCACAACATTTACATGATTTTTTTCCTAATGTTTTTTATGGGTTATTTGAGTTAATCGATCAGAAATCTGTTTTATTATTTTTTCTTTTGTCACAAGTGTCCTCTTATTGAATTTAATTTTGTTTGAGACATGATCGGTTGTTAAATGTGAGCATATCCCCTAGCTAGCGGCAATTCAAATTTTAGTTCACAATGTGTTGAAGGATTAACCCCTACCACTAAATCCAACCACGATCGGTAAAATCTGTTCTCGTTATGTAGTGCATGTGAACAAAGGGTTGGGATGGATTTGTTGTTGGCTTTTTATTGAATTTGCCTTATAGTGGATCCAAATTCCAAATCCGTAACACAGAAGCTTGTTGATTACAAGGAAGGACTTGTCGCTGTTATATGGTTAACGTGTATTAATAGCTTAGGAAGGTAAAGGAAAAGTGACCAGTCATAGGCAACAAATGAGGGATGAGGCACACTTGATGAATGCAACAAAGTGTACTCTCTCACTACCCAACACAATGTATTTCTCCTTTCTAGTTACCTCCAATCTCCTCAAATAAATGTGCTGCAAGCTTAGATTTGTATGTAGTAAATATATTGTACTCCATCTTGTTTGGTACTTTGCGTTGTAAAAATTTATATCTAGAATTTTAATTAATTACCCTGCAAAATAAAATCATCATTCACAATATAATTATTTAGTATAGCTGTCATGTTGTGTCACTGATCTTTTGTGAATACATGAATGTAAGGGATTCAAAATCACTAGTCACTACTGAGACTAACTCTAATATAGGTTTTTTCAAAATACACACTCCACTCTTTATTCAAAATATATAAACATATTTCATAATTTACAATTTTAAAATACATACATGCATATTTATTGTATATTTGTTCATTTTTCCCTTTCCCAACACATATATTAAGTATGGATATGCATAAATTGTAGTTCATAATAACATGGATTAAAATTAACAAAAATAAAAAAATAAAAAATATTTCATCAATTCGACCATCGTCCAACCATTTGTCTTAATAGTTTTTGACTAATTTGAGGCCAGATCCATTAGTTCATGACCAATTCCCTGGCCCATAATTTTCTCCTATGTTCAAATCCAACACTGGATTATTTCTTAGTTCAATCGGTTAAACCAGTTGATACGGTTCAACTCTAAAAACTAAGTTTATTTCATGTTTCTTTTCATCACTTTTGTCATGTGTTACTTAAATTAAGTGAATGCGTAATAATTGATAGTTAATTGGGTTTTGGATCCAAATACTTGTGGAAAAAATCTATTTTGACTCCTTTTTTTTAAGTATACAATACTATCTCCACTCTTTATTACTTCTTGAACTCCATATATTTGTGGAGTTAGTCCTGCTTTAATATTTTAGGCAGCAATTTCAAAGTAGTTAATTTCAACGATAATTTCAAGCTTAAAAATATTCCTAAATTAGTTAACCAATATTTTACGCCCACATATAATTTCTTTGCTAAGTTTAAGTGAAACTGAAATTCATGTTATTATAGGAAAATGAAACCATAATTAAGAACATTCAAGGAAAAACAATTTTTCATCCAACTGTGAAATAAATTTCTTAAACCTAATTAAAACACCCATCAGTGTGAAAAAAATAATAAAAGTATATGTGGTAGATAATTAGTAAGAAAGAGTCATAAAAAACAAAGTTTAATTTGATAATAAAAAAGGGTTTTGATATTACCAGAAATGAATGACACTAAGGATACTGATTGTCACATGGCAGTCGCATTCGTAGGGTTTTAATAATGGTACACTCCTCAATGATTCAACTAGTCCCCACTTCCATAATAATTCAATCCAAAACCACCACAATCTATTATTACACTTCCCAAATTATAATTTTTACCTTTTAATTTGGAACCTCCATGGTCAGCATAATATTATTGTTAATGACGGCCTCTTTTTTTTATTATTCCAAAGTCTCCTATCCTTGAAAACTTGAAGGTATTACCACTATATACCTAGACTAATCTGGACTCCCACTATATAGGATCGTTTTTACCAATGCCAGTCTCACTAGTACATAAGGGATGCCTTCAACATTTTTGTTTAACCCAACTGTATGTTTGGGAAGTTGAACTTAAGATTCTAAGAAAAGCTAATTCAACTTCCTTGACCAGTCTAATCCAGCACTGTTCAATATTATTAAGGCATGCTTTAAACCTCCATTTGAGTAATCATATTATAAGTGGGACTCATTACTTTTTGACTGAAATTCTTTAGATATTAAGTTCATAAATCTTTTACATATAATTTCATACTTTTTTCTTATTTAATTTTAATTTAATGTAAGACTTTCTCTCACGCTTAATTTTACTCACGCTTAAAAATACAAAACTCACTAGCAATAATAGACCACTTGGACACTAAATAGTGAACCTTTTGCTCCAAATAGGTGCATGGTTGGTTCCCATTCTTACAAATAGTATTAGAGCCTGGTTTCAATCCAGAGCAATTGGTCCCCATATTTAACAGTGTAAACATAAACTTCCATGTTCTTGTGCCATTGTTTCATAATAGCAATGCTTGGAGAGCTAGAGTATCAAACGAAAGCTGAATTCCATATTAATTAAAATAAACAAAGGTGATCTAGGCCCCTAAACATTATTTCAAAGTTTGATTTCTAGAGGTGTGTGTAGAGAGCACATCTTGGGAGAGGACAACTTTTTAAATAATGCTCAAATTTCTCGAGGGATTAGTTTCATGACTGTCGGTTATGAGGATACCTTGGAAAGCCTAAAATAGAAGAAGGTTACATGTGTCCACTAGAAAGAACCTTTATTTAAACTCCTTGCATAGAATTGGAGGTTGATCAAATGTATAAAAAATATAGTTAAGATCATAAGACATCTTAACTAAAAGATGAGCACATTGATTAACTTCTCTATACACAAAATGAAGCTACGATTGAAAGATAAGACATATCCTAGCCAAAAGATGAGCACACTGCTAGACTTTATTTGATATCAAACAATTTGGTACCTAGAAGCTACATTAAACACCAAATGATCCGAGTTATGGTTTCTGCTTGGTTCGATCCATATTAGCTAGAATCAAATGCAGCTCCCCAGATATTAGATGGATTGATACAAAAAGAAAGAAAAAAAACCTACTAGACTTAATTTTTTATGTATATGAACTTAACACCATTAATTGATACAAAATTTAAAAATCGTAATATATTCATAGTTATTTTCAGCTACATGTATTTGTATTTTCAATCCAATTTTATGACTTTTCCTCCACCCTATATTTACTCTCTCTCTGTCTCTGTTATATTACAATACAAGGTAGCTGGGTTTGAAAAGAGAAATGGTGAGAGGAAGAGAAAGCAGAAAAGTAGTTTCTGTTGTGGAATTACACTCTAGGTGCGACGTTTGCAGAATAGCCCCAACGTCTTTGTCACTTCATTAATCATCGTTTTCAGAAGTCTCTCTCTCTCTCTCATGCCTTCCCTTCCATTATGATTTTCTTTCTTTGAGAAAGCAAATTAAGTAATAATATTGTAAATAAACCAAGCGTCATTCTTAAGTTTATTCCAAATTTATCCTCCTCTTTTGATTCCTGACGAGGGTCCAGTTGGAGGGTGAAAAAGTAACGAGAAGCATCAAAAAAATATATATATATATATATATACACGGATATATTTATGGTTTCTAATATGAAATAACAAGGAATTATTGAAGAAAAGTTGGTTTTTTTATTTATATAAATAGATATAGCCTTTGTTTCTCTTTTGTTTCTTGGCCTTCATCTTCTGAATTCTCTCTTTCAGTTCTGATAGAAGGAGGGAAAGAATTTACCAGTTCATCCTGAGAACTGTGTTCCTGTTTTGTAACTCTTTAATTTATCGCTTTTGTTTTCCTTCCCCAGGTTAGTAAGCAAAACACTGAGACATCCTTTGATTTCCCATTCCCAATGCTTCATCTTTTTTGGGTTAATCCAACTTTTTCAGCCTCAAAACCCTCCTTTTTGAAGCTTAAGCCCTCTTAGATTAGATTGCAAACTGTCACGAACCGAAATTGATATAGAATCTTCAGCCAACTTTTTTTATGTTTGTTTTAGATTCTCCAAAACCAGCTCATAAATCCATGGTTTTAATTTACTTCTCAAAAATCGATTCTTTTCTTCTGTGAGTTAGTTAAAGAGTGACGATCTCTTGATTCTGCTTGAAAACCAAAACTTGCTCAGTTTGGCGATGTTGATGATGTTTTCTTCTTCAGATTCTCCAAAACTAGCTCAAAGCTAGCTACTCCAGGGTTTAGTCATGGCTTTTACTTTCTCAAATAGATTCTTTTTTCTTGTGCGAGTAAAAAAAAAGCAATAAGAATCACTTGGATTTAGCTTGAAATTTTTTCGCAGTCAAGCATGTGATGAATTAATGTTTGAGACCTGGATTTCTCTTTACCGGTTTGTTCCTTTTCTTTTACCGATGTTGACGGTTTCTTCTTGATGACTTTGATTATTTCTTGGTTCAGTCATGGCGTTCCCAAATCAATTAGCTATGTCAGATTCATCATCTCCACAGAGAAAGATGGGAAGAGGGAAGATTGAGATCAAGAGGATCGAGAACACCACAAATCGTCAGGTCACTTTCTGCAAGCGCAGAAATGGCCTCCTCAAGAAGGCTTATGAGCTCTCTGTGCTTTGTGATGCTGAGGTTGCTCTCATCGTCTTCTCTACTCGTGGTCGCCTCTACGAATATGCTAATAACAGGTATAATAATATATCTATATATATATATTCATAAATTCTTAGGGTTTCAAGCTCCCTGCAGGTTTCTTCTCTTTTAACTTTCTTGATCTTTCATAAAAATCTCTGGGTTCATATTTTCTGCCTCTTTGTTGAATAGATCTCAAAAAGGGTTTACTGTGAATTTGTATTAATAGGGTGAAAATTGCTCTTGTTTTGGCATAAATTCATAGATCTGGTGCAATCGATTATGTCCATAGTTATGAGAGTATCAAAGGGTAAAGATTTGAGAAGTTAGCGTGAGATCAGCCCAATTTCCCCCTTTGTAGAAAGCTTCTGTTTCCAGTTTTCTCCTCTTTCCTCTTCTCTCTCTCTCTCTCTCTCTCTCTCTCTCTCTCTCTCGGTGCCAATATGTCTCTGAGACTATTCTATGGCCTAAGCTTTCATCTTTGACAATTCCTTAATAACGCATCACTAGTCACCAGATTGGTCTAGCCAGAAGAACTGTAGAATCTCAAGAAATTGTCAAAATATCAGATTGAAAAGAGAGATTTTTTTTTTTTTTGAAAATGGGTCTTTATTAGGGTTCGTGTAGGTTATACGGGGATTTTAGTTTCTGAATCAGCTAAGAAGAATCCATAGCCAGATTGAGAGATTTGCTATTTTAATCAAAAGTTTCCACAAATCTGACCTGCACCCACGTGTAATTTCTTGCTGGGTCAAACTTAACCTAAAAGATTAGGGTTTTGTTATCCAGTGGAGATCATTTGGGTTAGGCTTAATCAAGTAAGAAACACCAAACCTAACCTTTTTATTTCCTTTTTCTGTTCTCTTTCTCGCCGACCAATCAGGAACCTGAGAAACTCCTTCAAGAGAGAAAATAAAGAAGGAAAGTTGGTCGTTTTTTGAGGTTTGATTATATATATTTTTCTGGTCTTCTTTCTGGTTAGGGTTTTAAAAGGTCTCTGATGAGTAGAGTTAGAGAATAGGATTTGGTTGTCTCTTGGTCGAGAGAATCTTTGGTCACGTCACACACATGGTTTTCTCAGTTCTTGACTTCTGACGAAGAAAGACTATAATTATAATATGTCATGAATCGATTCCTCAAACCCCCATTCGCACTTTTTTTTTCCCCTTGGTTCTCTTGTCTTTCCCTTCTTCGTTCTGGTTTTGATGGATTACAAAGTTCTGGTGACTCAGAAAACCAGAGTGTGATGAACCAATGAGAGTATTACACTTGGTCATCGTGATTTCACCATTGTGGGTATCACAGACTGGGCTTTGCCGTTGTTCATAAAGTCACTGTGTTGTTATTTCTGTGAAAGTTTTGGACTCACTCAGAGAGAGGAAGATGAAACATTCAGACAAAGTAACAACGGTGTCGTTGTAATATAAGGAGTTTTAGATTTTTTTTTTCAAGGGAAATCTTTTTTTTTTTTGGAATTTCTTTCAGTAAAATGCTTTTATGTGACTGAAATGAAATTTTTTGAAAATTTGTTGGTATGCCTAAAGGTAATAACAAAAGATTTATTATCATCTTTTATCAGAGAGTTTGATTTTCTAAAGAGCATTAAAATGTTATTTAACTAGCTTTTATCTCTTTTGAATGTTTCTCTAGTTCTTTTTCTAGTGATTTTTTTTTTTACTTCATTAAAAAGTAAAGATCCTCGTGTCAAAGAAAATTAAAAAGTGTTACTTAGTATATATAAATTACATTAAATTTTTAATTTAATGTGTCAAGCACTTTAAAAAAACTCAATGATGGTGTTAATATGAAAAAGATAAATTTTTAAAAGAACTGGCTTTTGTATAAATTATAAATAATGATTCATTTACATTAACTAAGATTTTTTTTAAGAAAATTTATTTAAGAATAAATATCTTAACAAATTTGCTTAAAATTTATAAAACAATGTTAACTAAATATAATTATCTTTATAAAGGTAAATGATACTATCAAGTTTTGGTTTACTTTTTTTTAAAAGAAAAATACTACTTAAATTATAAATTATAAGCATGTGACTAAAAATTCTGGTAAAATTAACTTTTAAACATTTTACCTACACTTTTAAAATTTTCAAATGCAAGAAATATAGGTTTTTTTTTTTCTTTCTTCCCAATTTTATGGAAAAAAACCGGGGTACAGATAAAGGCAAAAATAAAATCATTGCAAGGTACCTAAAACTGAGAACCAATGGTGGGAGGAGAGAGAGAGAGTAATGATTCTTCAGATCAGAACATTTAGGCTTGGTCGTTTCATTTCAATTTCAAAACAACGAGACGTACAACTACTAATTTCTTCATTTACTGTGGCTCCTGAAAAGTGACATTCGGAAACAAATCTTATTTTATTTCATCAAATCAAAAAATTCACTGTCAGTTTGTCACAGCCTCACAGGCGCAGAATATATATATATATTATATGCATACTTATCCATGCCCAAAAATAGATTGTATATTTTAGTATCATACCCATTGTGTTGGATCGAGGTGGACAATGAAGTGAGGTTGAGGATATTACTATTATCCTCCGTAGTCTGTATCATATGTTTTCTCGTAAAAACAAAACTAGCTGTCCTAGGAATGGGATGAACCAATTATATTGTGTGCTGATGGGCCAGCGTGGCAGACGCAGCCAATCAGTGGCTCGACGATGTTAAGGTATCCTAATAATAATGCATCCTAATCCTAAACTTAAAAGAAGAAACACACAAAAACCTATAATTGTTCTTGAATATTTTATTTATTTATTTCCATCAGCGCGAATCTTTTTTTTTTTTTTGGGGGCGTTATGGGTACGTGTGGTTCAGAGACCAAGTGAGGTCATTGATTGATGTTTGATGTTACTTTGGAGTAGGAGTTGCGTTTAAGGTTAAGTGAGAAAGTTGGCTGATTTGACCGTTGACCCCTTCACCAGGTTTCCCGGTTATTACGTCACATTTAATTCAATCCTTGCATCTTCATGTTTTTTTTAAATTATTTTTAATATATATATAAATATATATTATAGCCAACCTTAGCCATTAGTCATTCTTATAAATGCAAAATAATTACGGAAAATCGTGATTTGATTGATTGTATATTCTCCTTGGCGCTCAAGAAAGAATAATCAATACTCAAGAAAATGTAATTTATTAAATCATTTTCGTGTGGTTTCCTTTTAAATTTGTTGGTCCAAACATTTTTCTGTGGTTTCAAAATGTCTCTGGAAATAAGTGAAAAGAAATTTTTTTGAAAACTTAAGAGAGAGGAAAATTTGATGGAAATAATAAATCTGATATTATCTTTCACCTTTTATAAATTTTCCCTCAAAATAGTTAAGATTATAGTTTATTACTTTTTCATTCTATTTTATTTCTCAATCCAAAATGCATGCATAAACCTAATTAAGTATAAGAAGGTATACTTAATTTATTTGAACCCTAGCTAGTTAGGTTGTGGTGTGCTAGATTGCTTCACATGCATTGAAGATTATTGATATAATTAATTAAGATTATGGTTTATTTTTATCTTCTATTTTTTTCCCCTCAGATTCAATAGACGTTATATCCGAGATAGTAGCAGAACCAGTTTGTGAATGCTTTCAATAATTATCTAACAGCAGAACAGGGATATACCAGCATGGTCATGGAACTCATGGAGATTTTGATATAAGATATATAATGAAATTGAATTTCTTTTGCTTCTAATAATAAATTTTAATCATTTTCCCAGTTGCTAACTATTTTCAATAATTATCTAATAGCAGAACAGGGATCATGCTGATGAATAATGCAATTTGTCAAAGTTTTTATAGTATACGCATTATATACAGGCAGCACTGAATTTAGCCATCAAGCTTTAGATGAGAAGAACGCATTAAAAAATTAATTGTTGTGAATGACTAAAGCTCTTTAATTAATTAACTACTCGGCCTTCAGATATATATATATATATATAGAGAGAGAGAGAGAGAGACAGAAGACATTAACAGGAAGTGTAAATGTAATATGATATTATTTTGCAGTGTGAAAGCAACAATTGAAAGGTACAAGAAGGCATGTTCAGATTCATCTGGTGCTGGATCCACTTCTGAAGCTACTGCTCAGGTATTCTTTTATCACTTTCTTTCCCATTTTGTCCTTCACAGGTTTCATCCAATTCTAGAATATTACTACTTTTTCAGAAGTCACGTCACTAGCAAGTTTTATTACCAGTATTGAACTTGATATTTCCAAAAGAAATACGCGATATAGTATTTCTTGCATGAGCTAAATGTAGACCTAAAATTGATATTTTATCCTGTCCTAAATGTATGAGCTAGTTATACCTAAATATAATACATCAATCTCCTTTATCTTTCATATTTATTATCTTTTTCAGACTACCCATATTGTTGTTTGACACATTGATGCATGCAATCAAGAGAATAGCTTTCAATGTAAATAATTAAAAGGAGAGGTATCTTAAAGAATAACTTATTTAACTAATTTTCTTAACCAGTTTAAAGTAATTATCAAGTCCTACATTTAGGACTGGGAGATTGAAATTAGGGGTATTTTGGAATACTATTCATACCTCTTGATCTAAAATTACATGGCATTAGATTTTTATTCCTCAATTTTATTCAATATCAATAAGTCATGTGAAGGTGAAACCATCAGTGGTAGCCATTGAACTCTTTAATTCTTAAAATTTGGTCATGACGACATCATATCATTATCTCAAGAAATTCGTGTCAATTAATGTTGTGTCGATTTCTGAGCTTAATTGGTAGATTATTATTAATTTTTAACATAAAAGCTAGAACTTTCAGCTAAGATTGTATGATTTCAGTATTATCAGCAAGAAGCTGCCAAACTGCGAGCTCAAATCAGTAACCTGCGGAACAACAACAGGTACTTTGATTTTTTTTTTTTCTTTTAAATGTTACATTTATATAATTTGATCTATCAAAAAGTCAAAATTTATACGTGTCGAGCTGAGAAAGGAAATGAAAAATTGCAGGCAAATGATGGGGGAGACTTTGGCAGGTTTGAGTGCAAGAGATCTCAAGAACTTGGAGTCTAAGTTAGAGAAAGGCATTAGCAGAATTCGTTCCAAAAAGGTATTTAAATCTTTTTTTTTTATTTTTTTTTTGTTTTGTGCGTTTTAGATTTTGGGGCTTTTCTGACTTTGTTTTATTTTGTTGCTTCCGTTGTGGCATTTCCCAAACACGAGTACCAGAATGAACTTCTATTTGCAGAAATTGAGTATATGCAGAAGAGGGTAAGTTCTTTCTTTTCATTTGCTTGGACCTCTCCACCACACATCTAGACCGTCAAATCAAATTTGAATATTCAGATACGATATTTTATTAAAAAAATCTTATTGAAATATAAAAACATATTAATTTAGACAATTAAATATTTTATGTAACAGTTTAAAACTATAATGGAGTCGCAATGGAGAGAAATCAAACTCATGGTCATCTGATGACCAAAAAAAAAATTATTAGTCTATATACTTTGCCATTTGAGTGAATAAAAGTAGTACTTTTTAATTTCTTTCTCGTCATGTTAATTAAAATCACCAAACGCCTCATAATAATATTGATATTTATTCATATAATTCACTTCATCTTGTGTAACATCAAGCCAAGGTAGGTGTTGTGACTAGAATATACAAGTTTTGTGAGGCACACATCTCTTTTTATTTTTTTGCCTTCTCTCTTGCTAGCTACATAATTATTGGAAAGTATCAAAATCCAAGAATCACATTACTGTGTATAATGCACGAGAAACGGTGATTCTCATCAAACCCTAAAATGAAAGAGTACCAAAAGGGGAACTTCCGTTGCCACAATTCATGTCCTTCCGATAAGATTCTATTCTCTGAAACTTTCAAGTGCCTTTACTTTTCACATGCCAAGTCTCATGCATGAACTGTAAACTGCAGGAGGTAGACTTGCACAATAACAACCAGCTTCTTCGAGCTAAGGTATATATATATATGTGTGCATGCATGATGCATGTCCCTCTCTCTCCCCCTTCACACGCATGATCGAAATAGAGAACTGAAAGCTTTCCAAACGTAGCGATTCATTTATTGTGGTGGTGATAATATATATAATGTAGATAGCTGAAAGTGAGAGAAACCAGCAGCAGCAGCAGCAGCATAACATGAATGTGTTTCCTGGAGGGTCAAATTATGAAGCAATGCAGTCATCAAATGAGCATCAATTTGACTCTCGAGGTTTCTTCCAAGTGACTGGTTTGCAACCTACTAGTCACTACGCTCCCCAAGACCACATGTCCCTCCAATTAGTGTATGTTCCCCCTTCCTACTATGCATATGTGTGTGTCTCTGCCCGTGTCTATGTCTTATATTCTTTTTCTTCCTTTGTCTTTTACTTCATCTTCAGCACAAATATTATGGCTTTATGGATAAAAATGATCATATAGTGATGATTTGCCGTCTTTTAGTTTCATTTAGGACAGACCGTAACTTCGTCAATATGGCAGAAGGTAGGAAAAGAATAATTAGTTCCAAGTCTGCACATGAGGATCCCATACGTACAGCTGGAATCTGTTCCTTTCTCAATATCTCTTCCTCTACTTCATCCGTGAAGTGTTTCAGAGATTCAAATTAGTTTTTTGACTTTTATACGTTGATAGGTGTATATATTGGTCCATTTGTGTGTGTATACTCATGCGTCTCACTATTTTAACAAGAGGGAAAAAAAAAGAAATATCAAAATGAATGTCGAATGCTGAAAATGCATGTCAAAGTCAGATCATATTTTGTATATATATGACAATGACACAAGGAATTAGTATCATGCTAGAACTCTATAATGTGAGAAACATTTTTCCTTCAAATCCATACTTATATATTTATAAACTCTAGTTGTCAAACAAATTCATAATGCATAATTCATTAAAGCTTTTGGTTTGTGATAGACTAATCAAGTTCCTTCTTTTCTTTTCTTTTTTCTTTTCCTTTTTTATTCTTGTTTCTTGGAATGTTCTTGTGCAGGTGATGTGCTCGTGACTTGTTAAGAACTTCTGCTTCTTGTATTTTGGCATAATATGACAGCAGATGAATGCTAGAGCGTTAAGGCAACAAATATATATATATATATATATATAAGCAGAACTGTGTGAGAAAGATATTTTGAAGTATTAATTCCCTCTCTATGTAGTGGCCTTGTAGACATTAATGATAACACTAAATATTCCGTGTTCATGGTGAAAGCTGCTTAATTACGTGTTTGGTACGAGTTATGCAGGAGACAGCTTGACATGTTTGGACTTCGGAATACTTTTTTATTAATTCCTATGACGTTAGTTTCCCTTCCTGTTATTTTCACTTAGCTTGCATGTCTTTTAATTGAAATCTTTCATTAAAAAAATGTAGTTAATTAGTGTATGGTTTTCATGATTTAGCATATATCACTTGATTAGTCTTTTAAAAATCCACCCACCACAATCCACACACTTATAGACACACTCGTCTTAACAATATTGTGGGCCAGGTGAAAAGTGAAGTAATAATGTGTCTTAGACACATTATTAAGTAGTTTTCATGATCTGCGCAAGATAGGCAATTTTGTGTAATGAGAAGGAATAGAGAGAGAGTATGTCACTATTTAATTTATTATATACATGAACTACCGATAAAAAAAGGTACAGAAACTTCTTTATTATAGTGACGCTATGGGAGTTACCTAGCTAGCTAGTGCATGGGGTTCTAAAACAGTTTATTACAAAATTTACAAGGATGAAACATTGCATCATATATCAGCTGGACATTGGTATATACAGAGAGAGAGAGAGAGAGAAATGGTAGATTTAAGAACGAACAAGCTGGGAAATATTCATTGGATAAGTGAAACCAGGAATTGAAGCATTATATGAAGAAATTGCAATGAGTAAGTTGACAGCTTCAGTGGGATGAAATGAATCAAAGAACACAAAATCTTTTCTGTTTTCAAATGGCCTTGCATTAGCAACGCACTGCCCGTTTTCCCCTACTTGGCAACACCCAGAATCCAAAACTTTGAAACCTGCAATTCCATTCATTCATATAAACTTTGCTTCTAGCTAGTCTGTGTATGTGTATTCAAACTTAGAGTCAAGGGGCAATTAATAATGTAGATAGAGATAATTAACAAAGAAGTACCAAGTGAAGGATCAACTTTGGAAACAGTACTGTTGATGAAGATGAAAGAGGCATTTGGGAGAGCCTTATTGAAGCGATCAACTTGAGATTTGAGGTTTGAGTTAAAGATGAAAGCCGCTTTATTAATGTCATCAACACTACTATTTGTTTCAAGTGTTGTAAGTGCCCTTGGGGTGCTACCTATATACCCCATCCCCACCAACACAAACTTCCTCCCTCCAATATCATATAGACTCTGCATCATCATTATCATCATCATCATCATCATTACAACACAAACATATTAATCATTTTTGGAATGAATGGATGAAAAGGTAGGGAAAGGGACTTACTCGGATGATGTGAGAATATTGTCGGATAAGATCAGAGGCATAGTGATCAAGAGTGAAGGAGGTGCTGGTAGGGTAATATTGGGGCAAGAAGTAGTTGTTTAAGTAATCATTGGATCCTATATTCACATAATACAAGCACTTGTTGAGTAGCTGCTCTACTTTCTCTGAGCTCTTATTCAGTCCAGCACTGATCTGAGATACTGTTGTTCTGTGATTTGTTAGTTGTAACCCCAAGTTTATATCAGATCCCTGCACGCATATCTCAACCAATCACTTCATCGCTATTTTCTTTTCTACCGAATCCTTGAAATGGGATATAAACATTGCAAGGATTACAGGGAAAAACCATTCCAAATCAAGAACAAGATGGGTCTTTATGTTCTTAATTACAAAAATTATTAATAAAGAATACAACTGAGTAAAGAAAGAGGGTGGAAAATTGAAGTACGAACGAGATGCTTGCCGGTCTCGTTGCGAATTCCGGCGGCACCGGAGGCGTAGTTGACTCCTTTGGATATGTCGGCGGCGGTGTTTGCGAAGGGAGGGATCAGCTTGTCGAATCCCAGAAATTGAGCTGTTCACAAAACCCACACCTTAATTAGGTCATGATTATGATTTTAAATTTCAACTTCAATTTTTTTAATGCTTCAATTTTGAGTCTCACTCTTTGGGAGAGAATTTTTATGAAGTATAAAGAATGCAACTCCTTCCTCTCCTTATTATAGGTGATTTTTAATTACTTTATTAAATAAAAAAAGAGTGGTTAATTCGTTAGATTTGTCATAAAAAAATTTAAAAAAATTAACTTTGTCCCTATTACAATTAAAGAGAGAAACACAATATTTGTGGAGTCATACTCTCCGTTTAAAAATATAAGACATTTTTAAAAAGTTAAATATTTAAAAATGTAAGGCATTTTTAGTCTTTTGAGGTATAATAATTGCCTTTTTTAAAAGCATCTCTATTAATAATAACTTTATATTTATTGTAGAGTGTTTAATAGGAGTAAATATAAAAAGATAAGTTGGTTAAAAAGTAGGTAACTACTTTATTAAGAGATGAGATTCGATTAAAAATCCCTTACATTTTTAAACGGAAGGAGTAACTAATAGCTCTCACTTGCATATTAAGAACTAAGAAATTTTTCTAGGAGATGTTGTATAATAGAGAGTATAATATTAATTTCTGAACAACAAAAATCACAAACTCATAGTACCCAATCAAAATAAAAGGCAAAACAAGAATGAATAAGACAAATACTGATTAAAAATCCAATTCTTCCCTGACCGTGCTTTCCTCTCTTTTTTTTTTTAACTGCCCTTAATATTGATTTATGAATTGTCTTTTAATAAAAAAAATATAAAGGTGCTTGTATCACATGTTATTATACAATTTTCTAAAAGTTGACATTCGGCCAATAAAATGATAATACTTTTCACCTCCGAAACGCATGCTTGACTTCTCAAATTATACCTCTTAATTTTGATTTCCACAATAATTTTTTCCCATTATTTTTTTCTCGTTTGAGGATGAAACTGAAAAAATTTAACCATCTATGAAAGATGAACTTTGTTAAAAAAAAATAAACTAAAACAAAGTTATTGTTTTTACCACCGTAAACTAAAAGAGTTACACAAGCATGATTAAATTGAAAAAGCTAGTTATCTTTAAGGGAAAAAATTTTCCCCTAATTCAAAACGCACAAAATGAATCAAAAGAAGGAGACCATCCCTTGAAAACACGCAAAAACTTATCCATAAAAAGAACAAATGAATCAATTATATATTCATCTCCTCTATGTTCCGTCTCTACACATTAAAGTATTTTATATGTGTGTGTGTTTTTCTATCAACATTCTCGTAAACTTTTTTGGGAAAGGACCAATGATCAAAATTTATAGGGTTGGGAGTCTCTAATATACCCTTCTTTAATGCCCTTTGTAATGTCTCAACTTCTCAATTTTATTTTTTATTTTTCTTTGAATCATTGCCTTTTACATAAAATAAGAGACATTTAGATATCTTGATGTCCCAAAATAGTGAGGATTTATATTTTTTATGATTTTTTAAAGAAAAATATACAAATACACCCTTTTATTTTAAAAAAATCATAAAAAATATAAATTTTCACCATTTTGAGACATCAAGATATCCAAATGTCTCTTATTTTATGTAGAAGCTAATGATTCAAAAAAAATAAAAAACAAAATTGGGACGTTAGGGCATTACAAGGGGTATTAGAGAAGAGCACATTAGAGGCCCCTAGTCCTCGGTCAAGGATTAATTATTGTTAAAATCTAAATGGATATTTGTTAATTTGATTTAGTCTTTTATTAATATTTATTTGAGTTTTAACAACAATCCATTTATGCTTGTTTATCAACAAGTATCTATTCGAGTTTTGACAACAATTGATCATTGACTGATATAAATTTTGGTTAGTGATCCTTAATTGTTGTTTTCTCAATTTTTTTTTTTTTTTAATTTTTGTTGCAGAATAGAGAGAGAGAGAGAGAGAGAGAGAGAGGGATGAAAAGAGGTTACGCACTGATGAAATCAACAGAATTGAGGCCGTTGGTGAATCTTCCGGTGGGCTTGCCGCCGGGGAAGTCGATGCCGTACGGGAAGTAGTTAGCTTTGGCGGAGGTGGGAAGAGCATGGTTGTTTCCGTTGTCTGATAAGGAGTCACCAAATATGAAGATGCATGGCACTTGTGGCTCTCCTTCCACCATCCATATTGTAGCACCCAACATCACAACACCACGCAAAACCAACCATTGCTTTCTCTTCCAACAATAACTCATCGCTAATTATTAATTAACAAGTTCCTAAGCTAATTAGTCAAACAAAATTAAGGTTATTGATGATGATGATCCTCCTAGATTCTGGGATTCAGCTAGAGATAAGCTAGCACGATCCTTGTGTGTATATAAGATGGAGATGTTTCTACTATTAGGCATCTTTATATTTGGTGCCTAAAATCAAGGGATCAGGAAAAATTGCAATTTTTCTTTTTTTTTTCTTCTCTCTCTCTTTTTTTAAATAATTAACTCTTCTTTAATCAATTTCTTTTTCATTTGCCTTCTAATGTTGTCCTAATTGGTAGGGACAAATCTAGCCTCAAATGACCAGGAAGGGTGGAGTAACAAATTACCTATTTAGAATCCCATTTAGTTGACTCAACTATAATTTGTAATATATATATATATATATATATTCATCAAATAGATCTAATTAAGTTTTTATTAGTATTTACAAATATTTTTTTACAATAATATATTAACTCATATTTATTTTTATAATTTAATTATACATTACGTAAACTCCAAAATCATTATATTCAAATCAAAATTGAAACAAAAAAATTATATTATCACAACTACTCAATTCCAAATATCAGTTTGAACTTTAAAAACAATTACCTAACCTAAAAAAAAATGAATATTAAACATCAGTTTCTCTTTCATTAATAAAGTGTTAATATTAAATTAAGAAAAAATTAATTTTTTAGTCCTTCAACTTTTAATTCACTTGGAACTCAGTCCCTCAACTATAACTCGCTGCAACTCAATCCCTCAACTTTTGATTCACTTATAATTCAATCTTTTTTAGTTTTTTTAAAAAAATTTCTTATCAAATAAGAGGAATAAAAGAAATGCTCATATTTTGTTCTAAAATACCCTCTTCTTGCTCTTTGATTTGAGATCTAAGCTAACATAAAAAAAGAAAATTAACAAAAGTTGAGGAACTAAATTATAAATGATTCAAAAGTTGAGGGATTGAGTCATAGACGAGTCATAGGTAAGAGACTGAGTCACATTAAGTCATAGTTAAGGTACTGAGTTACAAGTGAATTAAAAGTTGAAGGATTAAAAGATTAATTTTTTCTAAATTTAATATGTTAAGATTTTTTTTTTCCAAAAATATGTTTATGGTTAAGTAAACAATATGATTATCAAAGCCGTGATTCAACTCGTTAAATACTTTTAGGCTAAAAAAAAAATCGTTAAATACTATATTTTGATAAAAATTGTAGATATTTCTGTTGGCCCTTCTTCAGCTAGCCATTGTTGGGCCCCACCGGATAACCATGATAATGAGCCGACTAAGGTTAGGCCCAAACATGACCTAACAACATACCTATGGCCTATTTACAAAGGACCAATTGTAGTTATCTAAGCCCAAGCTTGATATAACTTCAAGGAAATACATACATTTGATCTCTATATTTTATTTATATTTTATTATAATTTTTTATATTTTTTTCAGTCTTTTGAGTCTTTACACTTTTATTTTTTAAATATTTTATGTTCATTCAGGTCTTTTCATTTTGTTCATTTAGGAACTTAGAACATTAAAAAATAAAAGTATAGAGACCTAAAATATCAGATAAAAAGTACAGAGATTTATAATAAAATATGAATAAAGTGTAAAGACCAAAAGATATATTTTTCCTAACTTTAATTTTACATCAAATCCTTGCCATGGCCTAGTCATATGAATTTATAAACAAGAAGTTATACTGTTTATAATTTATAAATAATACATCAGAATTATTATTTTTTATTTTTTAAGTAAAGATACAAAGGTGTTTTTGTTTTTGGAAAATTACACCCAAATTCCCCATAATATAATTAAATACCATAATTTTTAGGTATTATTTTACAATGCTCAGTTATCAAAGAACTTTATGATATTTAACTGTGTTGTGTGAGATTTAAATGTAATTATTCCTTGTTCCTTTTTGGCCAAATCTTTTTAGTGGCGATAAAAATTAACCTATGCTTTACTGAAAGGTTAAAGCGTTCACGCTTGCGGGATTGGGCATGAGCAAATGTGTCACATGAATAAAATTGCATCAAAGTGTCATGATATCCAATAAGTTTAAGCGCTTATTAGCAAATGCTGAGCACTAAATCTGGAAGCAGATTTAACGTTGTTTTATTTTTATACGTTAATTATTTTTTTCATTTTATATATAGATACATAATTTGGAATGAAAATAATATACTACTTTTCACTTTGTCAAAAAATAATTTCTTATTATAAAAAATAAAAGTTAAAAATTTTAAATTTAAATAGTTCAGATCTCATTAGAGATGCTGGTGAGCATTGTGATAAGTATTAAAACTCATTGGTGTACAATGAAAATAAACTGGTGCTTATTTGAGATTGTACATACATATTAAAACAAAGAACAAAATTACATATTGATCATATTATTAGATATCAAGATTACATTTTTTTTTTTTATAACTATTTGACCGGGTAAGATTCGAGTATTATTATTGGACTCAATAACAAAATTACATTGTGAAGAGTTATATGGATCTAGCATTTAGGTGTGAAGGAGGTGGGCGATATCCATAGGGTAAGTGAAGGCAGGATTAATTGAAGCATTACAGGAAGAAATTGCAATGAGAAAGTTGGCAGCCTCAGTGGGATGAAAGGAATCAAAGAACACAAATTCCTTCCTGCTGTTGCATGGCCTCTCATTTGCAGCACACTGACCATCTTCCCCAACTCTGCAGCAACCAGCATTCAACACCTTGAATCCTGATCAAGAAAACATTACATATCATTAACATCACTCATCAATGACTAGTCTCAGGAAATGATAGTGAAGAATATATAGTTACCAAGCGACTTGTGAATTGTCCCTGCGGTGCTGTTGATGAAGATAAATTTGGAATCAGAGTGCTGATGATTGAATTGATCCACAAGAGATTTGAGGTTTGAGTTAAAGATTAGTGCAGCTTTATTCATCTCATCCACACATGATGATGACTTCCCATTTGCTGAAATTGCCATTGGTGTGCACCCGATGGCCCCCACTCCTACCAATACAAATTTCCTTCCTCCAAGCTTATGTAAAGCCTGCATCTCCCAAGAATAAATCAAAATGTTAAAATAAGTGGATCCATTATAAAGAAGTACGTGACAATAATTAATATACAAGTGATAGTTAAGTCGATTTATTTTAAATCGCATTGAATATGTTATGAGCACACAACTAAATTAAAGTGAGAGCCTATCTCAAAATGCTAGTCTGGTGGTAGGAGAATCTCTTAACCTTATAAACCCTAGTTTTCTCATGAGACTCCCTGGTGCAAGACTTAGAAAAATGCACCCTCATTTAAGAGTTGATATTCCCAGCGTCCTTCATTTCATAATATTTGCTTGGCCTTCTGCCAATTGAAACCTTTTAGGGGTAGCCCAGTTTCTCAATGAAAGTACAAATTATGAGCACAAATTTAAAGAGAAAACTCATCCTCCCAAAACATTAACAACATGTTAAGTAGGAGAGCTTATTAAACTTATATAAACCTCACTTTTCTCATAAGATTCCCTGATATGATACTCATAAAATAATCCCAGCATACTAGAATCTGATTTAATACTAGTTATCAAAGAATTATATTAAAAAGGAAATAAAAATGAAGTGGGTAGGTGATCAGTGATACCCTTAAAGTGAGAGAATAATGTTGCATAAGATCCACAGCGAACTGCTCTTGAGTGAAGAAGGTGCTTGTAGGGAAATACTGGGGCAAGAAGTAGTTGTTAATGTAATCATTGCTTCCAATATTCAAGTAATAAAGGCACATCTTGAGACGTTTTTTAGCTTTCTCAAAGCTTCCAATTTAGCAGCTATTTCTGAAACTATCTGTCTGTGATTTCTCAGCTGTAATCCCAGGTTAATATTATCACCCTGCATGCATGCATGGCCAATCACGTACTGATGATCTTAATTTATTATATACAATCTTGAATGCTCATCTTTTTCTGCAGATTAAGTAAATAAAAGAATGAATTGTAAGAAACTTTACGAGTTGAGTGCCTGTGTCGACGCGAATTCCTGCTGCACCAGATGCGTAGTTCACCCCTTTGAGTATGTTATAACCACCAAGTTTTGCAAAGGGAGGTATCAACTTCTTCAACCCTAAAAATTGAGCTGCAATTAAGTAAACCAATGTTGTTAATTTCAAAGATATATATTGATGGTTCTTGTTTTAAAAATACAAGCAATAATGAAATTTTAGTTTTTCAAATTTACTTCAATTATTGATTTATTTTTCAAGTTTAATTTATTAATTTAGACCCTTTCATTTTTTTTCAAATTATCATGTTAGTTCATTATATTTTGAAACATAATTTAATTTTTAAATTAATATAATATTATATAAAGTATATTTATGACTTAACATATATATGATGACTCAATGAGAATAAATTAACCCTCAAATTAATTTTATTTTTTTATTAATCTAGTCCTTTTACACTGACTTTCCTTCTTTTATTTTATTATAAAAAATTTTGAGTTTGTTTTTATTTTTTTATGCCTAAATTATTACACTTTTTTTTATTAATCTATATGCAGACAAACTTGATATTTTGTTATCCATATCATGTCTTTTATTTTAATGATATTACTTCATGTTTAAATAATAAAAATTAAATTAATAATTGAGAGAAACTTAAAATAATTGAGAATCATATTCAATGATCTCTCAGAGAATTATTTATAAATAAAGACCAACAATAAATCATTATTGTAGAAAAAATCTCTATTATCATTTTAACAATAAATAATTTCATATTTATTATTTTCTATTAATTTTTTTGGGAGGTTTTTGAACGTAATTCTTCCAACTTAAAAAGCCAAATGAATATAATAATGGAATGGAGGGATGAAAGAGGAGAAGGACGTACAGATGAAGTCAATAGAAGTTCGGCCATTGGTAAATCGGCCAGTGGGCCCATGAGGGAAGTCAATGCCATAAGGAACGTAATTAGATTTGGCGGAGGTTTCAGATTGTTGTTGTTTCCACCGTCAGATAATGAGTCCCCAAATATGAACACACATGGCACTTGTTTCTTCCCATCAACAACACCACAAGTCATCATCATCAATGTTGCAACCCACACTAGAAAACATACCTTCTTATCCTTACTCACATCCTCACAAGCCATTTCTATTACAACAACAAACTTATTCTGTAATTATAATCAACCAAAACCAAATGCCATATCTATATATAGTAGTACTAGTTTTATTTTATTTATATTTGAAAGATGATACTTATCTATCCTCCAATTTTGTATAGGGAAAGAGAGTTGTCAGGTCAAAAAAATAGAAAAATTATTTTATGAAAGTTTTTTCATATTCGGACCGATGACCTCTCATGGAGACAAATTAGTACACATCTCTTTTGACAACCTAAAAATAAAGAAAATACTCCACAAAATAGAGAATATAAATATTCACAATTATGTAAAAATTGGAACAGCTTAGAACATGTCGGGATATCAGTTAGAAAAAATATATTATGAAAAAAATTATTAATATGCTTGATTTTGAATACAATTAATTATGGCATGTGAGATAAAATTGATTAGTAAGATTGACTATGACCATAATTGGAAAAGAAATAAAAATAAGATAAAACCATTATTTTGTAAAAATATATCTAAATACCTCTCATTATATGTCAAAATTAATTATAAACTCAAAATAATAGTTTTTTAAAATATCTAAGAAAAAATTAATCATTTAGTCCTCATAGTTTTGATCTAATTATAACTTAGTTCTTTAAATTTTAACTCATTATAACTCAATCTTTGAAGTTTTAACTCAATTGTAAATCAATTCTTGAACTTTGCCTCTTATAATTTAGTTCTTCAAGTTTCAACCTCTTAAATATTGATCCTTATATTTTTAAAAATACAAAGATCAAAAATATGTTAAAATCTATTACTAATATCTTCAATTACCTAAACCCTTTTAATATATAAATAGTAAAAGTTTAAAATATTTTTAATCTTTATTATTTTATTTTTAAAATATAAAGACCAATATTTAAGAGGTTGAAATTTTAGGGACTAAATTGCAAAGGACAAAATTCAAAAACTGATTTGTAATCGAGTCAAAATTTTAAAGACTGAATTATAATAAGTCAAAATTCAGGAACTAAATTATACTTAGGTTAAAACTACAAGGATCAAATGATTAATTTTCTCAATATCTAAATATCCATTATAAATGTCAAAAATCAAAACCATGACTTTCTTAAAAATATTAAAACAAGCCATATGAATTAAGCAAACCAACATGCAATAAATTCAGGTTAACATAAATGATAGGTGTGCTTTCATCTGTAGTAATTTAATTGTAACGGATATATTGTTTGTTGTACTCGAAGAAGATTAATCTCACCTATCGGGGTATACATCTTATGTTTGATTAAAAAAAAAAAATTTGCTAACCCACCTAACCCGTCACTTGAAGATTCCAACACAAATATCCAGTCATATAGCTAGATTGAATTAAACGGATTGCCTCCTTTAACTTGTAAAAGGTGAATGTTGAACTCTTTCATGTAAGTAAGTTTTGTTCATCAAAGTATTTAAAGAATATTATTAAAAAAAAAAGATGTTATGAACAGAAGAAAGATGGGGGGAAAATTCACAGAAATACTTTGTGTGAGTGATCAACTCGATCCAATAAAATAGAAGAATCCCAACAAAACCATGAGGTTGGAAGTGAGAAATCATCAATGGCACAAAATGAAACAAATTTAATACCTTCGGTGTGTAACTCACGATGTCGTTTTACGTCAAGACAAGTCGAGTCCTCTTTCTCCTTCTCTTCGCCGTCTGCCTCTGTGTGTCTCTGTCTCTCTCAATGTCACCTCTCTGTATCGTCCTTTTGGTTTCTTCTTAGAACTATCAAGTATATTGACTATGTGTGTGTGATTTTGAAGATCCTATAAAGCAGTTGAATTTACAATAAAAAGATGAAAAATTATTCTTAAAAATGATGTGGATAGAATAAGGACAATGGTGAAATCTTGAAAGGATAAGATTTGTCTATATACACTACTGGCTAGATCTTGTATTTAGTTTTTTTTTTTTTTGCTAAAAAAATTTAAATAAATTGGGCTTAGGAGCCAATAAACTTGTAAATTATGGATAAAATCCTCATCAACTGGATCAACTTTTATAATGAAAAGGAAATCCTTTTAAATTTATGCTTGTAATTATTTCTTTAATTATGTATTTCTCATACCAACCATGTCTTGAAAATGAGTGCATCTGGAGGACTTTTGTGTACACAAAAAAAAAAAAAAACAGAGAAGAGAAGAGAAAATAGAAAAGAAAAAAATGGCCAAAATAAAGTAGTCGCGCTACCGTGTGCATTGGTGTTATGGTGTACGATAGAAAAAAGAGGAGGGAAAAGAGGAAATGACGAAAATATCTTTGGAAAACTGTAATACGTTTCGTCAATAATACTCATAGACTAATAACAATTATTTGAACCCCACAAACACGTGCATATATTTTGTTTAAATAAATAGAAAAAAATAATATCTTCTCGCATGCACCAATTGGTCGCTATCTCACCCCTTCTCCATCACTAACCTATAAGGATTAACCATTAATTTGAATTTCTTTTCATGACTTGATTTGTCATCATTTTTTACATGGATATATTAAAAAGGAATTAACCATTAATTTCATATTATTATGTTTATAACGTTAATTAAATAAATAATCTGGAGCGTGGAATGATTGAGCTTGAGTGTTGATGAAGGAAATAATGGAGGACGTCAGAGAAATATCCAAACGTGCTTCTGACTACTGACACAGTTCTTTGGCCTTTCGTATCACATGCAAACCCCAACCTATTGGGAGGTCAATATTTTAGAGGCAGGGTATGAATTTGTGAAACTGAAAACAAAGATCAATATATAAAGCGACAAAAAAATTCTCACGTGATTGGTCCTTGAATCTTGGACAAGTCAATTTGAAAAGCTGGAAAGTTTATTTAATGTAAAATATTCGTTGGCATGTGGTTATAAATTATGAAAATTTTGTAAAATCTCATCTCAGCTTCTTATTATATTCATAAATCCTTCAAAAATGTTCTCAGTTCTGACGGAATTACTAACATGAATTAGTCCATAAATCTTGGAAAAGTCAATTGCAAAGCTGGAAAGTTTAATTAAAATATTAGTTGGCATGTAGTTATAAACTATGAAAATTGTGTAAAATCTCATGAGCTTCTCATATTTATAAAAACCTTCACAATTTATACTCTATTTGTTACTAGCCATTGCTTCTATCTGTCACAAATTAGAAGACAATTTAAAAAATTAAGATTTTATTAATGATACTTTTTTTAATATTATCCTTTAAGTTAAGAGAAAATTGAAATAATATTATAACATAAGGTATTTTAGAAAGTTTATAATTTTATTTAAAAAAATAAATTGATAAAGTATCATTATTATGTTTTATTGATATGTGTAATATTATTTCAAACGGATAGAATAATATTTTCATATTTATCATTGAGCAGTGTGTTGTCGACTGTGTAAGGATATTTTTATCTGTTTATATTTATTTTTTTTTACCTCGGTCATTTTCTGTCATTTTACAAACTCATGTCATTATATTCTCCTTACACGTGTTTCTTTTTTTATATTATTATAAATAATTTATTATTTAATGAGATTTAGCTTTTTTTAAAAAGATGGATGATTTTCACTCAAAAAAATTATAGATGATAAATATTTGTAGAGCCCTAGTTAAAGAGTAAAATATGCTGAACTTTTATTCAATCAACAAGAAGTAGTGATACAATAAGAAAACCTATAACTATATAGAATCCGAACCCTAATCATATTTGAAAAGATCAGAAAATTATGTAGACAAACACACATATCATATTTTATTTAAAATAATGTATCGAAAACTACAAAGAGACAATGAAATGAATTAAGAAGAAAGGAGGTGGGAGATATCCATAGGGTAAGAGAAAGCAGGATTGGAAGAATTAAAAGAAGAAATTGCAGTGATGAAATTGGCAGATTCAGTGGGATGAAATGAGTCAAAGAAGACGAAATCCTTTCGGTTGTGACATGGACTCTCATTTGCAACACATTGTCCATTTCCACCAACTTTGCAGCACCCTGCATTCAACACTTTAAATCCTGCATGCATCCAAATAATATTAATTTTCCCTTCAATTATTAAATATGGACCATGCATTTCATGCTTTACTATATAATAAAGAATTATGATACAAACGAGAGTACAATAGTGTAGTCCTTGTCAACTCAAGGGTCTTGTTTGGTTTGGGGTTGGTCCCCCTCTAATCCAAGTTATCAAGCCCAAAACTGTTGGCCATGTGTTTCTTCCCGTCACAAATTATAAAACAATTTAAAAAAATTTTATTATCTCAAAATATAAAATAATTTGATAAAAATAAGATTTTATTAATAATATCTTTACAATATTATTCTTCAAGTAAAAGAGAGAATTTGAAATGATAATGTAGCATTATTTTTAAAAATTTATATTTTTATTTTGAAAAAAGAAAGTTTATAAAGTGTCATTATTATATTTTATTGGTATGTATAATCTTATATCAAATTGTTTTATAATTTAGAATGGAAGGGAATATTTTTTTAGATTACCTTTTTTTAATTATATATTTTTTTACTTACAAAATTACTCCCTCAATTCAAAAATATAAGACAATTTTTGAAGAGTTAAATATTTAAAAATGTAAGGCATTTTTAGTCTTTTGAGGTGTAATCATTATTTTTTTTCAAAAGCGACCCTATTGATAATACTTTATGTTTATTGTAGAGTGTTTCATATGAGTAAATATAAAAAAATAAGGTTAGTTAAAAAGTAGGTAACTGCTTTATTGGAGGGTGAAATTCAATTAAAAATATCTTAAATTTTTGAACGGATGGAGTATTTATTTTTAATGAGCGTTTCAGTGAAAGTAATATTTAAAATTCTTTATTTTCAATAACATTTAATAATTTAATTTACATAAATTTATTTTTCATTAATTACATACATAAATATATGTTAGGTTACTCTTTCCTAAAGTCATGACAATCTAAAAAATAGAAGTAGCTAAGAATACTTACCAAGTGAATGATTGAGTGTCCAAGCGGTGCTGTTGATGAAGATAAATTTGGAATCAGAGAGCTGATTATTGAATTGATCCACAAGAGATCTAAGGTTTGAGTTAAAGATTAGAGCAGCTTTATTCATCTCATCAATACACGACGACGACGACGACGGTGAGTTCTTATTTGTAGAAATTGCCATTGGGGTGCACCCTATGGCTCCTAAACCCACCAATACAAACTTCCTTCCTCCAAGTTCATGCATGGCCTACGTCCCCACAAAACTCATTGACAATCATTTTCTTCATTATAATGCATTTCACAAAATTACGGATGACTTTGGAGCTTGTATATGATTTCCAGTTGTAAGATTTCTGACAACTTAGAATTATATATGGATGTTCAAATAATAGAATATTAATCTATAAAAACTCATATTATAAGTAATAACATATTCCCTCTAGTCCTAATTCTTATCCTAGGTCTTAAACTAAATATAGGACAAAGATGTAGTAGTTAATTATATTTTTTTCAATATTGTCCCTTCTTGATTACACCAAGTTGTTGGCAAACTTTTAATTCTTATATGCATTTTATTAAGGTATATTGGAAAGTCAAATATTTTTTACAAGTTTAAGGATTTTAATTACCATTCCTTAATAATTGTGAAGTACCAGAAGGAATATATATACTCTCCCCATTTTAAAATATAAACAAATTTTAATTAACTCACATAGTCTAAGAAAATTGGTTAATTATAACAATTATGTCTAAAATTTAAAAGTTTAATTTGGATTAAAATGTCCTTATTATTAATCCTTCATTTTTTTCTAATTTAAGGATATTATCATTAATGAAGGACAATGAAAGAAAGATGTTATAAATGTTTTTTGAAATTATTGTTTTGCTTATGAAAAAACAACAAACTATATAAAAGTTTTGTTTATATTTAAAAATGGAGGGACAACAAACTATATAAAAGTTTTGTTTATATTTAAAAATAGAGGGACTATGTAAATAAATTTGCCCTTTGACTTGCTCTTTATGTTTAAAAAATAAATAAATAAGAAGAAGAACCTTTGACTCAGGTTACATAGATCATAACGCCGATATCCTAGACATGAATCACATGTTTCCAGATGAATCTCATAATTATAATTACAGTTAATAGAGTTCCATAACATAACTACACACAATGAATGTACATATGTGTCCAGACAAAAGATTCATTTATGTTTTCAGCAACATGCAATGTTTAATATTGGCATTTCGCAATAAGCAAAACAAATCTCAATTGGAGATAATTAAATAGAGATAATGAAACTTTTGGTCACCCATATTCGTTTCAATTATCCTTTTGGTCCTTGAGATTTAAGTTTTATCAATCAAACCCATAAAGTTATTTCTTATAGTTGGAAGGGAAATTAAAATAACACCATTAAGAGTAGCATGCATAAGCAAATGAAAATTTAGGAACTTGACTGATAAAGATTAAACTTCAAGGAACTAATTAATAAATGAGACAAATTAAACTTAAAAGGATTAAAAATTTTATTATCCTATACATTAGATTATATATATAAGTGAAATTTCTTTCAAAATTAATTAATTAAAGAGACTGTTTTCAATATTGCCTGTCTCTGCAATATAGTTAATTTGATATGCATGCATATATAGTACACATTCAAAATTGACATGCCATATAAATTTTTATCTTTAGTAAGATCCAGGGAGCAGCAGAAACCATTAAATAATATATGTTACCCTTAAAGTGAGAGAATAATTTTGAATAAGATCCACAGCATACTGGTGAAGGGTAAAGAAATTGCTGGTAGGGAATACTGAGGCAAGAAGTAGTTGTTAATGTAATCATTGCTTCCAATATTGAAATAGTATAAGCACTTGTTGAGATATCCTCTTGCTTTCTCAAAGCCTCCCAGTTTAGCTGCTATTTCTGAAACTATTTTCTGTGATTTTCTAGCTGTAAACCCAAGCTTATATCCGCACCCTGCAATTCATGCATGGTCAACCACTGGTACGTAGTTTTAATAATGATATGCAATTCTGAAAATGCTCGAGAGTGTCTCAACACAAACTCATTCTCCAATCAGCATTTAAATAAATAAATCCAAGAAGAAACTAGATAGAAGAAACTAGTTAAGTCATTTCTAACATGATTTACTAGAATCAATAAAAAATCTTAAACTGATTAACTTTGTCTAAAATCTTAATTAATAAGTTTCAATCTTATTCTTGTTAAATATGTATATATATATATATATATATACCTTAATAATATACTTTCTCTCATTACCAAACATTTAATGAAAGAAAAAATTGGAAAAAAACTTATAATAAAAAATCAATGACTAATAGATAGAACCAAAAATTATTTTTTCTCCACCTTATAAATAGGATAGAAGTGGTAATCACTTAGAATGAAAACAATAATATATATATATATATATTAAGATGTTTAAGTGTAAATGGAGTTGAATTGATGTGAAAAGTTTATATCAAAATAGAGTTGGGCTTAATGGTAATGCATAGTGTAGATGATAAAGTTATACTTAAGTAATATATGATAAAGTGAAATAATCTACAAACTGAAGTTTGGAAGAGTTAAGCTGTGCTGTTTTTCCCTTCTTATTGCCATTTACTCTCTTCGCATTTCCAGGTAGTGGCACCCATTCTCAACACCACACACACACACAGAGGAGGATACAACATGAATGAATATTTTTGTATGCTAACTTTTCTGATCCTAAAAACAAAACGTGTGTGAAGCAATTAAAAGAGTCACACACACCACGTACCAGTTGCGTGCTGTCTCCACGCGAATTCCAGCAGCGCCAGAAGCGTAGTTCACCCCTTTGAGTATGTCAGAACCACCAATTTTTGCAAACGGAGGTATTAGCTCCTTCGACCCCACAAGTTCAGCTTGCAATATATATGTATATATGTATATATATTTAAACCATTATTTAAGCTCATCAACATTGAAAAATTTGACATTCAAAGTTAACATAACGACTAGTTAGACCTAATTATAAATAGATGGTAAACTATTAGTGCAGTTTTTTCTCCATAAACCTACCTGCATTATATTATATCTAGTTAGTGCATGAGAATAATATTTATAGTTACCTTTTGTTGATTAATATAAGTAACCAAAATTCATGGAAAATAAAATGTTAACGGAGATTAAAAAGAGAGATTGATAGATTACTAATAATGTCAATGGAAGTTCGGCCATTGGTGAATCTTCCAGTCGGTCCATCTGGGAAATCAATTCCATATGGCCTGTATGTGACTTTTGCAGAGGTACGAAGGTCGTTGTTGTTT
>NW_026555342.1:15644328-15765513 GCF_029017545.1 Prosopis cineraria | reverse complement strand
ATTTAAAGAACTTTAAATAATTAAGTATGCCAATTTTTAAGTAAATTAATTTAAAAATATTGTATTTAAAAATTATAAAATCTAAAGAAATGTAAGAAATTAATCATATCAACTAAGTATCTCTTGTTATATAAATCCCTATTTCATTAATTTTTTTTACATATGAGTTTCAAATATTATTTTAATCAATAATTAAAAATTAAAATATGAATAAAAATGTAAAAAGTATATCCATTAATTTCTTTTGAGCAGCTTGGAAATTTTTTTAAATAAACATCTATAATTATATAGGGGTATTTTGGTCCAACATATATGACTTAATGATCAATTAACAATGATGAATGAAAAATGAAATCTAAAAAATAGAACGAGCTAGGTTTATGTCTTATAACTATTGATTGTGAGAGGAGATTCGTATAGATTACTTAAAAATAGAAGGGAAAAAATATCCTGATTAAAGTAAATAGAGGAGATGTCAACTTGATTTATTCTTACAATTCTCAATGAATATGTAAATCCATCCAAAATAATAATATTAACAACCTATCATGGGGATGGAGCAGCAGAAATGACCCTTGGAACGTTCAAGTGTTCAAAACCTTATAATTGGTTAAAAAAAATCACCAGGAAAAGTTATCTCCATTTTAACAAAAGAATGTTTAAATTAAATTTTAACCCAATAATAGTAAATACATTAGAGCGTGTAAAAATCAATAAAATGCAATCATGTCCCTAGCTAGTCTCTAGAAACGCGTGCGTTGATATTTCTTATAAATGTTAATCCTCCTATCAAACTTAAGTTTCATGTCATTTCCCCAACCAATGGCATCGCAGAACAGTGTTTCCGTTGCTACACTCCTCTTCTCTTCTTCCTCTCTCCTTTTCCCTTAGCCTCAAGCACCGCACAGAACCAGGTTTTCACTTTTCTTCTTCTTCATTGACATTAACTGTGTTGCTTTATATATATATATATCTATATATCTGTGGTTTCTGTGTTCCTTGTTCATAACTGAAACATCGTCATCTTCTTTATGGACAAACCAGATCTACATGTGGACATCAAAGACAACCAGAATGGAGACAAAATATCACTGCACGATATCGAAATATCCATAGCTCCTTTTTGTTCTGTGAAAGAAACTGAAGAGGAAGCCCGAGCTTCTCTTCTTTACAGTTACAAACCTGCTCTGAATGGCTTCTCTGCTGTGCTTACCCCAGAAGAAGCCGAGAGGCTATCAGGTATGTAATGTAACTGTAGTGTTTGTGATGATGAGTTTAATTCTGAGATATATATGAAGAAGAAATCAATTATTAATTGGACAGAAATGGAGGGTGTGGTGTCGGTGAGGAAGAGCGAACCAGAAATGATTCATTGCATACAACAAGGTCATGGAAGTTTGTGGGCTTGGAAGAGCCATTGAATCCTTGGAAAGAAGAAGCCATTAACCACACAAAACTTGCTCTCTAAAGCCAATTATGGACAAGATATCATTGTTGGGATGATTGATAGCGGTAATATTATTATTCTCAACATAAATATCTATTCAATTTCATATGCCTTTACCCTTCTCATACATGTCATCAAAACCTATAATATCAATTATCATGAGACATATATAAATAATATAATTTGTGCGTGTTGTAAAGAGAGATAATATGGGTTGAGGAATTGAATGGATCCGGCTTCTCTCTTTATCTTTTTGTCCTGTCCTCTCTAGATGCACATAAGAGTATGGGTTTGGAAGGGACAGAGAACCATTTGATATTTGAAGATATTAACCTAATCAAATCCAATATTTTGCACGTCTTAAAAAGCTATTCATCTATGAACCGTTCAAATTTAGTTTGAACCATACTTTTTACCTCATTTTAATACATATGATATTTTTTTTTTTATAGAATAGAATGAAACATGATAAAATACCGTTTTCTAATTGTCATCTTAAAATAAAAACAAAAATCTATACTCTTTACTTTTGCACTGCTATATATTTATAGTTTTGATGATGAAATGATTATTTAAGTTTTAGAGTGAATTTAGATATTGATTGAGAAAAGGTAGGGTGAGAGAGAGAGAGAGATAAGAGTAGTGTAGTGATTGTGTGTGTAGAATGGATGATAAGCAGGTGTGTGGCCAGAATCAAAGAGCTTCAGAGATGAAGGGATGGGACCTCTTCCTCAAAGATGGAAAGGGATCTGCCAAAATGGGACTGCCTTCCCTTCCTCTCTTTGTAATAGGTCACTCTCCTCTCTCTCTCTCTCTCTATCTATCTATTTTTAATTTTTTTTGTACACTTTGACTGTGGTTCCTTCATTTTGGAGGTTATATATGGACAACTCAGTCATACACACATGCATGTGAGTCAACATAGGTGTGTCAGTTACACACACACAACCAAACAACCAAGATTTGTGTGTTTTTGTTTTTTTTAAATAACCAACAGCTGAGGAATTCTGCTCCTAATCAGTATTTTACTCTTGCAGCAAAAAATAAATAATAATAATAATAAATAATAATAACTGAATTTTCCTTGAGAATCATAATCATTTTGATGATTATTTAAGATCACCCACACAGAGCTTAGAGCTTGATTATTAGAGTAGTTCTAGCTCTAGCAGCTTTTTAAACACATCATTACATAACCTCTGGATTAAATAAAGCTTGGTAATTTAAATTAAACATATGTTATCCCATTTCAATAATTCCTTCTCTTTATTGCGGGACTTTATAATGATGACAAGACAAATGCTTTTTCAAACCAAGGTTTTTTCTATATTCAACTTTAGAAAACCCTTTGAACATAGGTTCTTTCCTTAATCAAGCCACAAATCAGTACCTAGTTTTCTTTTCATGTGTGTGTGTTAATTTTAGAGCACAATACAGTTGCTTAGATGTTACTAAAGTTAAAGCTCTCAATTGTTTTCCCTCTATAGCGTAAGTTGTTTATGGTTGTGTCATTTTCAGATGTCATAGTCTTAGACATATATAATAACATAAAAGAATACCAAAAGGAATACATACATACAAATATATAAGACGAATTGCAAAGAGTGATCCATTACTTACTTGTTAGTTAAGACAGCTTTATTTCTAATTAATTGATTTGAAAAAGAGTGTAGAGACAAATTTGTCATGCACTAATACTGATATTCTCAAATAAAAGAGTAGATAATCATGTTCATATATAGTCTCATGGCCATTTTTTATATCTATAAATAGTAAATGACATCAAAGATAATTTTCTAAGGTCATTGCAATGATATAAAGATAAAGCATAAGAAATTACAAATGGAAAAGAATTACGTATGACATGAAACAAGTTGAGTTTTTTCTCATTGTACTGTGTTGTATAACAGCTTTTTGGAGGAAGGAGAGATTAATAAGGACAAAATGATAAGAATCAAAGAAGGCATTTTCAGTGCCATCTTTTGAGAAGCATGTGGGGCTGAGTCTATAAGAGTTTATGTGTGTCTTATTATTCGTCTTCGTGATTCTTTCTTTGTCCTTTTGACTTAATTTGTTTTTGGTTTCTTTCGTTTCTCATCTTGTGATCTTCTATCGTATTCCATTGTCCTCCTCTTGCATCTCTCTGCCTTTTTTTCATTATTTTATCCTCTTCGTTGTCTTTCCTTTAATCTGGGCCATGCATGTTCCCCTTGTTTCCTGTCCACAAGTCTTTCTCAGACATGATGACATTATCAAATAAGTAATAAACTAACATAATCTCTAAATTATATACTACATAGTAATGAAAACTGCCAGGTTGAACCAGTGTTTTTTATTGGTTCTATAAGTATATACCATATGACTGGTCTGATCTAACTACAGTTGGACTATAATTTTAACTATTAATCTTTATACTAGTATTTTGACTGGTTGAACAATGATTAGTTGAATTGATTTTTCAATGCCTTGACACTATGAACGTGTGCGTTTTAGCATGTTATATATATTGTAATTAATACTTCTTTCGTTTATTAAATGTAAAATATTTTTAATCGAATTTCATCCTTAATAAAATAGTTATCTACTTTTTAACTAATTTTATCTTTTATATTTACCCCTATTAAATAGTTACAATAAATATAAAGTCATTATTAATAGGGGTACTTAAAAAAAGATAATGATTAACCTTAAAAGACTAAAAATGCCTTACATTTTTTAACATCTAACTTCTCAAAAAGTATCTTATATTTTTTTAAAAAGGGAGTATTATTTTAGCTATACGTAAGTGCTTGTGAATATGTAATTATACATGATGAAACCTTAATTATATCGTCTTTAAGCTAATGTGGGCCCCTCATGTTACACAAAATCTAGATGACATGAATTTTATGCTGATTGGTAATATCTTGGTCAAAAATAGTACGTGTACTATTAAAAACATACATTCGAGCTGCAGTGCATTGTTATCAACAACCAAAATTGTAATTGTTTCAATTATTGATTCAAGTTAAAATAGGTGATAGGGTGTGGGTTTAATTTCAAATCTACTTATATATATATATATATATATATATGCATGGAGTAAATCTAGTTAATTAAAAAGGTCTGCTCTTTACTTTAAATATTTAAAAAATATTAATTAGAAGTAAAAATATTATTCTTATCATCTGAACAAAATAAGTTGCGAATAAAATTAGGGTTTAAGAAGCTACATAATAAAGCTGCTGGGTAGCGGTTAATTTTGAGCCCGTGAAAGAGTGAATCAGAGTGAAAAATGCAGAGAGGAAGAGAGAGAGAGAGACACACTCACACACATGTATATCAGATATAGAGAGAGAAGGGGAGGCACAAACAAAGGGGATTAGCAGAGACAGAGAAGGACATGTACGTATGTTTATTGCCACATTGGAATTAATGTGTGGCTGAGGAAAACAGGAGAAAAGTCTCAAGGACAAGGCAATGAGCACAGTACTCGGTGATGATGTTGATATTCATGCCTTCTGAATTATATAGCATGCTGTGTGTTAAACTTGTTTAGGCAATTTTGAGGGAGAATTTTAATAAATCACACTTATTTAAATTTAAAGCTCCTAAATTTTAAAAATTACTCTATAATTTAAGGTATTGATTTAATATTAAATTTTTTTAAGAAAATGACAAAATTACTTTTCATTTAACTTAATATTAGAACCTCTTTACTTCAATTGTTAATTTACTTATGAAATATTGTTAATTATCCTATTTAGTTTTTTTTTATTTTAGGTATTTAAATAATTTTAAAACAATTTATTAATTTTTATATTGTATGTTATTCATTTATTCACGGATTGTTGTTCATTACCTTAATTACTTCACTTTTTTATTGCCTTACTTCACTTGTTCCCTATTAAACTTTTACTTGATTTCATTTTTGGGAAATGAACAAGTGAAATATGGTAATTAACAATATTTGTAAGTAAACAAGTAAGTAAAACATGATAATTAACAAGTGAAGTAGGGCAATAAAAAAATAAAATAATTATCAAAAGAAGGGCAATTTTGTCATTTTTCTTGAATATCAATTTAGTATCCTTGAAATGCAGTAAAATTTTAGAAATTTAGGGGCTTTATTGAAATTCTTCCTAATTTTAAAGCCCATTTTTATAAATTTCATTGAAAAATGTATCTTTTGGTTGTAAGCTTTCTTCATTAAACTTTTCATTCTCTATTTTCCTTCAATTATCCATCACTCTGTTTCAATTTCTACTCTTCAAATGTTAAAAAAGCCGTATTTATGTTTAAAGTAAGTTGTTTAGTAGCCACTCATGATTCAATCAGAAAATAAAATTAACTCTAAATAATTTACTATATATAGCATTGCATTTTATTCACAGTCCCTCAACATAAAGATAATGTTAGAGGTTATTAATTAGTTGAGTTGGTAACTGGGGATTTCTCATAACAGCACTAATAGGAGAAGGAATCAGGAATGAATTCAGACATATTTCTTTTATCTAAATACCTCACTTTTCTTTTTATTCGAAAATTTGGGTGGAGGATGAAAGAAAAGAATATTTAAATTTAAATTAAAAAACTTAATTAAGGTATAAAAAATTTTACTTGCTTCTTGTTCTCTCAAGTCCAATCTTTCAAAATGTTATACTTCATACATCCTAGAGTGTAAACAAAGATAAATTGTAACTTTTTGTAATCTTTATAAAAAATACTTCAAAAATATAATGCATTTTTTGATCAGTTAAATGTTTAAAAAGATATTTTTAATATTTTTAAAATATAATCATTGCTTTAAAAAAATATCCATATTGAACAAATAAATGTATATTTATTTTAAAATAAAATACTCTATTAAATAGAGGTAATATAAAAAATAATATTAGTTTAAAAAATAGTAACTACTTTATTAAGAGTAAATTTGATTAAAAATATTTTATATTTTTTAACAGAAGGAGTAAATCATCTAAAATTGAATAGTTAAATATTTATTTTTAAAATATTAATAACTGTTTATCCTTAAATTATATGTTTATATCCATAAATTATAATATATATATATATATATATATATTAAATGTGTTATCTTATACCATTACTTTTAAAATTGCAAATTATTGTTCATATTTAGTTCGCTTTTCATGATCCCAAATATAAATTGATGATTTTTTTTTTTAATTTCCTGCCACTAACTTAGTTAAAGTGACTGATTATTCCTTCATGCAAAATACTTCATTATTATTGCATGTAAAAAGCATGCAACAATTTTATATTAATTCAAATGGGAAAAATACATTTTTTCTCAGATAGACAATTAATTTGTTGTTCAATAATTCTTCTTCACAGGAAGATCATCGGAGCTCGGTACTACCTGCAAGGCTATGAAGCAGCATTTGGCCCTCTCGACGAGAAAGAAGACTACAGATCAGCTCGAGACAAAGACGGCCACGGAACCCCACACAGCCTCCATCGTTGCCGGCCGCACCGTCCCAGGTGCGTCGGCCCTCGGAGGATTCGCTAACGGCACAGCATCCGGCGGAGCCCCGCTGGCTCGGCTAGCCATATACAAAGCTTGCTGGCCAATCAAAGGGCAGTCCAAGGACCTCGGAAACGCATGTATGGACGTCGACATGCTGAAAGCCATCGATGACGCCATCGAAGATGGCGTCGACGTTCTAAGCATTTCCATTGGGAATTCGAAACCCGTCCCTTACAGAGACGACTCGATTGCGATAGCGGCGTTGAAGGCTACGAGGAAGAACATTGTGGTGGCTTGCAGTGCAGGCAACTCTGGGCCTTCGGGTCGGACTTTGTCCAACCCGGCTCCCTGGGTCATTACGGTTGGTGCCAGTACTCTGGATCGGACCTTTCTTGCTCCAATTTTGCTCCATAATGGTACAAGAATTGAGGTAATTAATCATATATATGTTTGTTTCGAGCTTCATTTAATTTGTTTTTTAAGGTTTCCTTTTTTCCCCCCCGGATGGTTAAAAAATAAAAATGACTAATAACAAGCCATATTATTATCTTAAAAAATAGCTAATATTTGATACTCCGAATTTTTTATCCCTTCAACTTTATAACTTGAATATGCTGGAAAGTATTTCTAAATATATACAAAAAAATGAGCTGCATGGAAGTGGAGCTCCCTTTTTTTTTTTGTAATGACTTATTTATTTTTCTCCATATTTCGTGGTGATATGTACTCCTCTAATCTAAAAAAAAGATATCATTGATCCAAAATATAAGGTGTTTTGTAATATTATATAATAGCTTTTCATTTTCTTTTTGACAAATTTAATATTACAACAAATTTTTTTTAATGGGTGAGCGTGAAAAAAGTTTAAAACATTTTATAAATAAAATAAGAGGAAATATATGATAAGCTTTTACTCAATTTCAATTCATAAATGTTCAAAGCGTAAAAACAATTGAAAATTTAATTTAACTAGCATTTTCAAGTAACATTTACCTCGGTTCTTATCAACTGCAGGGACGATCAATCACTCCAATGCAAATGAAAAGCAGCTTCCATAAACTGGTATATGCAGGAGACGTTGAACATTCACGCGTCCCCCAACAAAACTCAGGGTGATAATAATATAATCATATTCTTCAACACTAAACCAAATCTTAATCATTCATAATTAATCAAAAAAACACAAACAAACGCAGGTATTGCTTGGATGGTTCGTTGGAAGCAAAAAAGGTTAAAGGGAAGATAGTGTTGTGCATGAGAGGGAAAGGTAGCAGACTAGCCAAAGGCTTAGAGGTGAGAAGAGCTGGGGGGGTTGGTTTAATTCTGGGAAACTCCAAAGCACTTGGGAACGATGTACCAAGTGATCCTCACTTTGTTGCAGCCACTGGTGTGTCGTACCATAATGCTCTCAAGCTTCTGCAGTATCTGCGTTCGTCCAATGATCCCAAGGCTCTTCTTCTTCCTGGAACCACTGTGTTGAACTCCAAACCTGCTCCTCTTTTGGCCTCCTTCTCTAGCAGGGGTCCTAATGTTGTTGACCCCTTTGTTCTCAAGGTAATATTTTCTTTATGCATACAGTCTTTCAAAATAGAAAACAATGACATCATTCAATCCATGTCTAGTGAGACAAGATTATTTGTTGTTTTCGTCAAAAGTCAAAACCAACGACCCCCCCCCCCCCGGGGGGCCCAAAACACACACATGCGCAAACACTAAGAAATGGGAGATACACATGGCCCATATTCTTTTTATATACATTTCTTATTTCTTTTTTAGAACATATTTTCCAAGTACCAAACATGCACTTTATGAGAGTTTGGGTGGAACAAGACCAGAAACTTAACCTGTTGTGTGTTGGGGGTGGAATACAATACAGCCAGACATCACAGCACCAGGAGTAGACATATTGGCAGCATGGACAGAAGCAGATGGACCAACAAGAATGTCATATATAGACTACAGAGTGGTGAAGTACAACATATTTTCAGGTACTTCCATGTCTTGCCCTCACATTAGTGCTGCTGCTGCTCTTCTCAAAGCTATGCATCCAACTTGGACCTCTGCTGCTATCAGATCTGCTCTCATCACCACAGGTACCTAAATTCATTCTCAAATTTGATGTGGTAATCTGCCTTTTAACAACTCACTTGAAGTTTAATACATGTGTGGATAAGGTGGTCCAATTAGATTTTGACTCGTAAAGCACTACTTTGTTTGTATGATGTTTTTTAGGTTGAGTGAGTTCATATTTATTCAGGACTCAAAGTGAGTTTAAGAAAAATCCAACATTTATAATTTGGGTTTGAGATGAGATCAAGAAAAAGATGGCCTAATAAGTGGCCAATCCTGAACTCATTTCATATCTATATATAAGGGATTTGGCTTATCTAATTATTACACACTGCAAATCAGCATTGAAAACATCCAATATTAATAAATAATCACTCTCTCCTACTTCTTCTCTCTCCACAAACAAGAAAAGGATATGCAGATGATCTGTAATAAATGATGTGTAGAGAAGCCAAAGACACGTATAAGATAAATCTACAGCATTGGATGCAATTACCTCACGAGTAATTAATTACCAGTTAAGTTAAATGCTCCTTTTTCCTGCAGCTAGCACAACAGACAACATGGGAGAGCCAATGAAAGATGAAACAGGAAAACCTGCAACTCCATTCGCATATGGTTCTGGCCACTTCCAACCCCTAAAAGCATCAGACCCAGGGCTCATATATGATTCTTCCTACACAGACTACATTCTTCACGCATGTAGCCTTGGACAAATCAAAGAATTAAATCTCAAATATCACTGTCCAAAACCATTACCTGATCCTAACAACCTCAACTATCCATCCATTCAAATTCACAGACTCAGAGGTACCAAGAAGACAGTGTTGAGAACAGTCACAAACGTTGGCAGCCCCATGAGTGTCTACAAGTTCAGTGCTAAGTCACCAAAGGAATACACCATCTTAGCCTCTCCAAATGCTCTGGAATTTGAAAATGTTGGCCAGAAAAAGAACTTCACCATCACAGTGATGGCAAAAAGAGGTCAAACACCTGCAGAGATTGAGTCAGATGAAGATCAGTACTATTTTGGGTGGTATGCTTGGACTTACAAGCATCACGTTGTTAGAAGTACAGTTGCTGTATCTTTTCGATAATGTTTCTGATATTATTATGGCTGTTTCTTGGTGGCTTTTGTTTTTTACATATGAATTGTACGTTAGTCAAATGATAGATTCATTAAGGATAGAGACAAAAGGAAAGGCAAAATAGGATTGGGATTTAGAAAGGGCGGTAGGCTCATAGGGCTAAGATTAGGGGATTGGTTTGCTTGCTCAACTTTTATTTTTGTTCTCTGGTGTCTCTGATGTTTTAAATCAAGAGGACTCGATTTATGCTTTGAAAATGACCAAGATTTTCTACTTTCATGAATATTGTATTATATATAAGTAAATATTGTAGATCTTCCGAAGTGAAAATTAACCAAAAATTAAAGATAAAAAAGATGGCATTTTTTTTTTAAGTTCCTTGCTTCAGAGAGATCCTTACTTCAAAAGATCAACTGTCTCTTAAAACTTAAAAGGCATTTCTCAACTTTAAATCTAAAAGCATGCCATTGGCGAACGAACAGCATGTTTTCTAACCTAAAACATGGGGACAGAGTTGCATGAATTAAGTTATTGACACAAAATTAAGTAGATGGAAAAATTATGAAAATACATGTATATTTTCAAACAATTCTCGACAGAAGTTACAAGGGTACATCTGAGATAGTTATGAGTATTTTTTATTTATAATTTCTATAATTTACATGTTTTGTCATACACTTAAGTTCAATAACACAGTAAGTAAAAACACTTTGAATTTATAAGCAAGTAGTTTTAGCATACATACAGCATCCCTAATTCATATAAGGATTATCCCTGATCAGGAGCGATATTTCATACTCAATTCCAATGGACTCCTTTTGGTCAAAAAGCAAAATTCAAATTTGCTCCTTGAATTAATTGGTATCCATAAACAGTTATACACATTCGACATCAGCAGCACCCTTGGGAATTTTCGCCATCCGTCTAACTTTCATAGAGCAAATTGATGACTTTTTGCATATACAGTTACCTTAAATTGCACTAGAATCCTACATTTCTAGGTATCTCGGATCGGGATGAGATTGTTTCCTCGTTGAAAGAGAATCCCATTTCAGTTGGTTGATCCATCATCTTCATCCCATGCTGTTGTTGTTCTCACTCTAACCCGTTCACCGTTAAAATGAATATACTTCCACTTAAGTCCATATCTTTTTATAACCAATTTCTTCTTTTCTTCTTGGCCTAGTTCTCCAAACGCTCGTGCCACTCGGCGGACTGTGTCTTCATCAGGTTTTACTCGCAACTCCTCCATGTCTGCAAATACCTGAACATACAGACAAGAATGCAATAAAAGTCATTATGTTCAAGCTAACATAAGCTAGACACGGTACAAAGAGTCAAACTTGATGACTGCTAAGAAATTCATGCAAAGGTGTGGGGAAAGAATGACACCTCTATTATCTTGTCAGGCATATAATGATGATCATACAATGCAATCATCCTTGAAAACAGTCTCTTCGAGACAGAGCGTGTACAGGCACGTATAATCATGTTCCACAATGATTCTGCCTCCTCAACCCTCCGTTCTCTATCAAATGCCAGAAGAAGAGTGTCATAAGTCCCCATCGTTGTTCCTTGACCTCTGCTTAACATCCATTTTGCCACCTTAGAAGTATCGAGAATCAGTAACCAGTAAGATTTATTTTCTATCCCCATGGATAACCGGACGTACTGATATAGACAACATATAATCAAGGCTAATGAGTGAAAGAACCATTCACTAACACCATGAGTTTGTCTTCTCACACTCATGCAAACAACGACATTCTTAAGAATGACCAGTACATAACTACGTTCCTTAATATTAACAGATAAGACGTTATTATTTTGAAGAAAACACAACTGCTTGAAACTGCAAGTACACTAATATACAAAACATACATGAGATCTAGATCAATAGGTCACGATATGAACACAAACTGGACCATTTTCTCATGTATTTTCCTTGATGGTCAACATAATGAGCTTAAATCAAATTGACGGTATCTGGGCATTCAATTTAGATACGATCTTAAATCAAATAGGTCAATTTGCTGGTTTTCATAATGAATAACGGTATCTGGGCATTTGATTCAATCAGACACTAAACCAGGGGGGTCAAATTTTGATAAGACGAACAAAGAACCTTATCCTGAATCCCTCAAGTTAGTCGATTTCATCTTTCTTTAACCTATTTCACTACCTAAGGACTTGACAACAAACTTTTGTTGATTCGCAGGTGAAACAATCTCATGTCAAGGGCCAGAAAACCCTGAGTAAAGCCAACTCAGACATATATAAAATAAACTTAACTACTAAAATAATACCATCAGTTGCCCCATTTTCACTCAACTCACACAAAAATTATGAAGATGTTAGCCATACATACAAAAAGAATTCATAAGAATATAGCATGATACAAAGGTCATACTTGAATTAGCCGCACCCACTGGCCCCTTTTCCTTAAGATTTTTAAAGCCTTTGCAACTGCAATCAATGGGAACTCTGTCTCCCAAGCCATCCATTTGTCCAATGCTCCATAGACAGCCTCTTTTTCATTAGGGAGTCCAGACACCTGACATTTCCCAAATAGAAATGCACAACAAATCAAATTACAAAGAAAGATCAGAACCTTTTTTCCTACTACTGTCTAGTTGATTCTTCGGTGTTTTTGTTTATTGCTTGAATTAATACCAAATACTGTTCATTTTGAGGAGGCCAACTTGAATATTCTAAACCACGTGAACAGGCTAGAGAAGCATACAATTCTGATAAGACTGAGGGCCTTTTGCCCAGATTTAGCAGAATCTCTTCTTTGCCATAGGTGGTGCTCCTTCTTTCCAACACGTCCTTTCCCCTTTCTGCACTCCAAGTAAATTAAGAAATAACGGGAATATGATACTCAAGACTTGGAATACACCCTATTTGACCCATGCGGCTTGTCACACATTATAGTATTACTTAATGAAGCATGAATTATATGGTACAATGCAAAATGAGAAGCAGAAGAGAATAGCAACTAATAACTTAAGAGGAAAATAGGATAACCTACTTTTCCAGCATTTTGGGTCTACCTAGTGCTCTTTCGTTATGGCTACGAGATGATCGGATCAAAGGAACAGCTAATGCACTGTTGATAGAATTTTCCTGCAATGAAAACAAGCATAATCCTAATATTCAAATCATAACGGAGTCAAAATGCTACATAAAAGGAATAATTATTCTCTCATGTATTTTCCTTGATGGTCAACATTGTACCTTGTGTAAGACAGATATTCTCAGTTTTGAGATTCTATAACCAAACAGTAGAGCTCCAATCTCTGCCTTAGTCTGAAGCAACATTCTACTAGTGTCCATACTCTATCAAAAGCATTATATCATGAAGTGGTTCTCTCGAACAACTAGAATATTAGATCACACGGCACAGGCCATTACCTGATATACTGCTGAAGAGAGATTCGGACAAGAAATTGAATTTCCACATTTAATAAGCATCATACTTCTGTTAATCTTTAGACTACGCTCACTCGATATCTCAGATTATGTTAAACGAAAAAGGCTTCATCATTGTAAACCTAATGAGCAGAATTCCTCAACAAACCCAAAAGAACATACCTGCCCGAAAAACACAATTGAAACAAAAACATCAAGGCAAAAATAGTCTTAATAAAGTACTAGCTAACTGCTGTAGTATCCTCCAATAGTCGCTTAGGGAATAATATCCATAAGAATGATTCAAGTTCAAATTGCCACATTAAGAAAACATATAGCTAGAAACCCATTTTCACAAACACCACACACAAGCATTTTATCAAACAACTAAACCGCATCTCCCCGGGACAGCCCAGCAGAATCACTAGCAATTAACATCGCAAACCCAAAACGAATGACACTGGATTTAAACTAGCTAATCAAAGTTTTAAGTAAAATTCAGATGAATAATCATGCCTTTTGCCACAAAGGTTAAGTTCAATTTCCTTCCAGCTATAGACTTATTTCTGGTTCAGTTCTGGAAAGCCCAAAGAAGAACAGATAAATTGAATGTTGTGAATGAATAGAGGATCACTCAATGATTCCGAGCGGGTGTTGTCTAAATTTCAGAGTGCAAAACAGCAATGACGAGAATTTTGAGCAAGTGGACGACAATCCCGTTTCGGTAAAAATTTCGTTTTGTACGGTCGACTAACCTGTTCGTTCTTCCTTCCAGCAGCTAGATTTTCCTTCAATAACCTGCAATTTCCAAACGCCACCGATTTTTTTTCTTTTTTTTTTGTGGAAAAAACACTACTTTTATAACCGAATATGACTTTTTTTATCAGTCTTGTACTTTTTGCTTGGAAAGATGATAAAAAAATTTATTTAAATTATATAAATAATAGATTGATTTTACAAAATGTCATAATTCTCTCAAGGTATCATGAGATTTTTCTATTATTTGAAAATTAAAAGAAATGATCAAATTACCTTTAAATAAAACAAAAACCTCAAGCTTCAATACATAGTCATTCTCACGTGTTTTTGCCTCTATTTCGTCTTCTTGTTCTCCTCTTCTTTTTTTTTTTCGTGCTCTTCTTCTAGTCCATATCCTTCTCTTTTCTTCTCCTCCTCGTCTATCTTATTTCTTTTTAAGTTTCTGAGTGTAGGGTGATTTCTTTTGTTGAATTGTTGTACATGGGCATATGTAAGCAATCATTCTTCCTCTATTAGCTATGCTGTACATGAGTAAATTTCTTCTCCTCCTTAAAAATTTCTCCTTCCATATGTGATAGTTAAAGTTAATGTGAGTTAATGCACGTAAATGATTGAATTCTTCACTTTCTTTTCATGATTGCGGTCTTTTTTTTCTCTGCTATCCATGGATATAAATGCTTACTCATGGATAAATAATAAATGATATATCATTTTCAGTTATGTTGTAAATGCATAAACCAAAGTTGTGAATATAAGATGAATAGTTGTTGTTGAATAAAATATAACAAATATGTGATTATGATATTTAAAAAATAGACATATTGATGAATGGCTATTTCATTGTTTCAAGTTGGCATGAGAAATGACTTCTTTTGCTTCTAGTTTTGAAAAGTAACTATTTTATTATTTCCACATAAAGAGACATTTGGTAAAAAATATTGAAGGTAAAAAACAAATGATGGGAAAATGTGAGGATAAAAATGATAAGAAAAGGAATGACATTAGAAAATTCAATCCTTCATATATTTTTGTCAAAAAAACTGTAAGGTATTTTGATGGAAGTTATAGATCATGTAATTGATAATAAAAATCTTAAATAGTTGTCACCTTTTAAGATTTTCTTATCATTTAAATTAATAAAAGTTGTTATTTATTGAATTAGAGTGGTAATTTATTTTTGATGATGTAGTCAATTTATAGAGGGTACTAATAAATTATAATTCATTGTTCTATTGTTGTGAATCTAGATAAAAGTTATTAATATAGAACAAAAGTTATAAATTTTTAACATCTGATGCATATTAGAACCTACATATGCGAAGTTGTAAATAACTATTGAATTGTTATGAATATAAAAACAAAAGTTATTAATATAGGAATAAAAATTGTCAATAAAAAGTTACAAATTTTCAACACTTGATGAATATCAGGACCTGCAGATCAGGACTTGGGAATAGCTAATAAATTGTTGCAAATTTAGAAATAAAGTTGTTAATATATGAATAAAAATTGTCAATGAAAACTTGCAATTTTTTTTAATTTGAATAAAGGGTAAAATTATCCTTTCTTATAGTTCTCTAATGACAAAAATATTGCATAAGACTCCAGAAAAATCATGTTATTTCGTGAGACCAATTTATTATTTACATAATTTAAATAAATTTTACTGATATTTTTCCTTTTTTTATCATTTTAAACTTTTATATATATATGTTGGTAAAAAAAAAACTTCTATACATATATTGTAAGTTCTTATAGTTTTATAACAACATAACGTTGTTATAGCTCCACTAACCTCATTAAATTTATACTATTTATTAAATGAGTGTTAAATTAGATTTTTTAATAAACAAAATAACTTAAAAAATATATCAGAAAGAATGTTGACGTGGAAAGTGAGACAGAAGAAGGAAAGAGACTGTGAAGAGAGGCCGGAAAAGTAGTGGCCAATTTGGTAATTGGATGCTAATCTTATTTGCAACCAAGGATCCAGGGACCTTGCATTGTATTTGGTGGAAACTTTCTAGTAATTAGAATGTTTCTAAGGGACCGTGCAATAATTCTCCCATAAAATTTTGCTGTCATCCCTGTACAAAATAATAATAATAATAATAATAATTTATGCTTTACATTTTCATTTTTCCGTCTCTCGAGTACATTGTGTAGGAGAAAACAGTAGTTAATGTTGGTTTTTAATTCTTATTCTAAGCTAATCACAATTATTTTTATAATAAAATGTGTTTTGTTGTGTATGTATCAATTTTTTTTTTTTTGCCAACTGTGTATGTATCAACTTAATTAGGAAAAATTACCCTTGATACTCTGAAAAAAATATTAGATAGACTATTGCAAAACATAGTCCTTGTGTTAAAAAAATTGTTGCGATCCCCACAATATTTGAAGTTGCAATGAGGTGATGAGTAGCTTGGAGGAAGAAGGAAAGAAGAAAGTTGGTGAATAATCCACTTGCTCCTTTTAATTAATTAATTAATATTTAAGCAACTACTTCAGAGTTTTTTTTTTTTTTTAATTTCATTTGTCCGCTTCTTTGGAGTACGCCATTGTTAACCATTTTTAATCTCCAAAACCTTCCTTGCCTTGCCTTGCTCTGAAATTCTTGTATGTTTAATAGATTAATTTTTTGTATCAATAAATTCATCTTTTTTTGAAAATATATTAATAAAATCATTGATCATGTATTTTTTTTAATTGAAAAGGTAGACACTAATAATCTAATATTAAAAGCAGAATCAAACCCTCAACTTTTTACTTACAGGGAAACTTACATGCTACATCAATCATGTATCTTAAACAACTTATATGATGACAAATCAAGGATATTTAATTAGATTGAGTAGAGATTATTTAATTTATTAAACAAAATTAACCCTTAATTTAGGTGGTGAGAAAAATGGGAAAAAAAAAAACTAGAAGGAAAAACTCTTAAAGATGGTTTAAAAAATTTATATTTATAGAAACTTTTTCCACCTGATTTTCTCCATATCCTTTTTATTTTTAATTTTTTTAATTTTATTTCCATCCCAATTAAGCCTAAATATTCAAACTTTAAGGAAAAAAAAAGTCACTTTTTTTCCTTACCATCAGAAAAAAGTCACTTTAAAAATTTATCTTCAATTCAATAAAGTTGGTTGTAACCGTTTTATTTATAATAATATTTGCCTTCATTTCAAAAAATAACATAATAATAATAAAGTGTTGTTTGTGATGACGTTTAATTTAAAGCCATCCAAATCACGTTATCCACGTATAACAAATTGTTGGGCCCAAGTCACATTTTAGAATCAAATTCAGCAACATCAGAAATCAAAATAGTCGTATAAAAGCGGTGATATCAAACTATAAGTCTATGATATTGTTCAATTTTACACTTATTATTTTTTATTATGTATATACAGTCAATTTATAAATATAAATTGTTGGCTAAAAAAAGTCTATGAATATAAATTATATAGATACTAATATTTTATGGAATGTGATTATAAAAGCATATTCAACTTGTTTGAAGGTGCCTCTATAATCTTATAACATATTAAATGAGAAGATTAGATTAGATAAATTAGATATTCCATCTGTTGAAAAATATAAAATATTTTTAACTGAATATTACTCCAATAAAATAGTTACTTATCTTTAAATTAATTTTATTTTTTTATATTTATCCCTATTTAATAGGGTATTTTATCCTAAAATAAATATAAAGTGATTTATTTAATAGGAAAACTTTTGAAAAAAATACAGTGATTAGTTATTATACCTTAAAAGACTAAAAATATCTTATATTTTTTAACATCTAATTCCTCAAAAAATACCTTTTATTTTTTAATTGAGGGAATATTAGATACTGAAATTTAAAAAATTATATCAAAAGATAAATATATCCTTAATTGGGGTCACACACGACTTGCCACATGCTAAGATGGTTTGTAAATCAGAACAAAAATTAAAAAAAATTAAGATATAAATTTACTTTCAAAGTTTCTATGCAAACACATTTTATATCCTTAATTTTTTATTTTTTGGCATAAGCCCCTAACATTTTTCAAGTTGGCATAATGTTGCCCCATGCTGTCAATGTTGATAATTAATTAATGAATTTTAACCATTAAATGTTTTCTTGCTACCATGTAGCATATTTTTTTCTTTTTAATATCAAATTATCCAATATCCAAAAATTACATTACACTCCAATTTATTGAAATAAACTCCTATATGACAAGAGTTGCAAAACTTTCCAGATAAATTTTTAACATAATTATATAGTCAAGACTTAAATTCAAAAAATTACTCCATTTACCCTATTTTACAAGATATTTTTTAGAGTGATTTCTTGTTCCATGATATAAAATATTTTGAAAAAATAATGATTCGTTGACCAATCTTATTCCAAAATTATTCCTCATTATCTCACTTTTTAATACACTATTTGGCAGACAGAAAAATATTCTCTAAAAAAATAAAAATGGACTTATTTTATTTTTTTTCTAGGTACATTTCTTGTTTCTGTATGTACTAAACATGAGGTGAATATAATTATTTTTCCCTTCCTTACTAAAAAAGAAAATAATAATTTTAAAAGTTTATATTTTTAATAAGTATAAAGATTTCGAATTATATTTGATGATTGACTTTATTATTATTCGTAATTTTGAATTAAAAAATGTCTTAGAAAATAAAAGATAGGTAAAAATAATTAAGCCAACACAGCAGCCAAGCTATTGAGCTAGACACTCGTTGGTGTCGTGGCTATCCTTTCCTTAACGGTATAGACCTCTCGTTTCCATTTCTCGTCTCCCATTTCGAGAGAAATTAAGAAACGTTGAACCTTTTGTGAAGCCTTATTGGCTCATTTATTCATGCTTTGACTGTCTTCATAGTAAGCTTTATGAATAAGCCATTATTATTCATTTCACATCCACCTTTTGCCTTGTTTGGAATTAATTCACATCTGGCCACAGGATAATATGCCATATTCATACATACAAATGCATATCTAAAATTTTTAAATTCATCTATTCAATTTTGTTGAATAAAGAAAATTCTATATATATATATATATATGTATATTTATGAATTCTTCAACATATATGGTAAGATTTTTTTTAATTTAGTCCTACCTAAATTATTTATTTCAATTTATTTTCTTAATCATTAAAATATTTATAATGTCAGATATTGTATTTTCTATCCATTCCAATTTTTATATTAAAACAAATTAGTCTGTAAATTGTTAGATAATCAAGTCAAATTGAAGGACCTCGATGAAAAATCCCTTCATCAAAGTCAAATGTTCAAACCTTGTGAAGGAAAAAATATCATGACAGTAGATTTAGCTTGAAAATAAGATTTTAGATAAAAAAAATGTTATGCCAATTTTAGTATTGGCATAAAAAGGATGCATGAATAAATTATCTCTTAAACTTTAGGTTTAGTAGCACACCATAGATCCTGAATTCATTTATTGTATAAATTAGTCTCTCAATTTTTAAAAACGGCGCAATTTAGCTCTCACTATTAATAAAAATTAACTTTGATCATTAATTGATTAACAAATGACAAAAAAAGACATAAAAATTATAAAAAATGTGACAAAAAAATTTAAGGATTAAAAATTATAGACAAGGACTCAAAAATTACCAAAAAAAATTAGTCCTTTTCTATAATTTTTGATGTATGTTTCTATCATTTTCTTTATTAGCCAATGATCAAAGTTAAAGATTATATCATTTTCAAAAATTAAGATATAATTTGCATAATAAACGAGTTTAAAATTTATGATTCTACTAGACTTAAACTTTAGGGAGTAATTTACTCATCTACCAAAAAAGTGTCACTTGTGAGAGTTGAATCTAGCGAAAGTGACTATTTCTCATATAATGATAAATTAATATTTAAATTTCTATTAAAAAAAATTTCATATTTAGTATTTGGCCATGCATTTAATAGGATTGCTTTCAATGAAAGAATAACTATAAATGATAAAAAGAAAAGTGCTGCCAATATTAGATTTTCTCTTATTAATTGATATTTGATACCATCATATCGTATCTAAAAGACTAGTAAAATTTTAGAGTGAGTTTCTTCCCTTGTCTTTCATCTTTCTTCAATTAATTTCTTTATTTAATTGATGAGAATGAGATTAACCAGTAAACAATGACAAATGAAGAGATCCAAAGTGATATTGTTTACCATGCGATATAAAATTCTAAATCGATCTACACAATATTCTTTGAATATATGAAATATAGTAGTATATACTGTAGGAATGATGAACTATATCTATATTTATTCATTAGTTACAAAAAAATTAAATTATATTAATTCCTTTAAGATATCGATGTACTGACAATTTTAATATATTATTATACATTTAATAATTATTGCATAATAATTGAAAACAATGGTAATGTTAACTCTTAAGAGGCAAGGCATGCATGAACCTAATGATAGAAATTGAGTAAAGAAAAACAGCACCTAAGCACAGTTCTTTATCTAGGTACAATTTTTTAAAAACCTCAAAATAAATACCTATTAATTGCTTGCTATTTAAACTATGAATCTAGACTTGTTAAAAAATTCACTCAATAATATTATTAAAAAAACTTATTAAACTTAATGAACCCAAAAAAAAAATCAATTAAAGCTGCTAACCAAGCTGGTCAAGCTACTACTAGTATTAATCTACAAGGAACTAGGCATTCCCAATGATACAAGTTAGAATAGGGAACAATTTTTTTTTTATTCTAAAAAAAAGTAATTAAGAAAATCTGTGGGCCATTACTATAAATGAAAGAGAAGTAGGGACCACATTGAAAAGTCATTAAAATGCATAATGACGCCATTTTACAACATATTCGGTGTGCCAATCAAAGTGTTTACTACGACTTTCCAATTCTCTCACTATAAAACCCAACCTTCACTGTTTCATTTCGAAACCTTCAAACTTGAAAAGCCTTTCGGTCTCCTCTTTCTCTCTCATGGCTGAAGAATTCCAAGAAGCCGACGTCATATTTTCCGATCGTTACTGTATGAATCCTCACCGTACCGCCAGTTCCGACGGTGAGGATGACGATCGAATTGGCATTTCGCAGACGGAGCTGGATTCACGGCGGAGTAAGTTGAAGAGAAGCAAGAAGAAGAAGAAGGAAAAGAAGAAGGAGATGGCGAATTCGATGCCGGTGAATATACCAGAGAGGATTTTCCGGCGAACGGATTCCGATGACCAGCTGGAGGAGGAATGGAAGGACGAAGGAATGGTGCCGCCGTACGTAATCGTGAATCGGAGAATCGCCAGGAAAATGGCGTTCTCGGTGTGTACGGGGAACGGAAGGACCTTGAAGGGACGGGATTTGAGTCAAGTTCGGAATTCAATTCTGAGAATGACTGGATTTTTGGAGGCGTAACTGTTTCATTTTGCTTCCAAAATAGTGTTTGGTGACAGGGAAAATCAAGGAAAATGAGATAGAAAAATTGCTTCAAGAAGCATATAATTACTAATTAAGAGTTATTCAATGACCTATTTTTCTAAATTACCGAGAATGTTTAGAAGTTTTACAGATTGTAACAAGAGAAGAAAAGTTACAGATACATTGACTAGAGACTAGAGAAGAATTGAACTAATTATTGTTGCTTAATACTCATTGATCTTGGGCTTTTGTTTTTATATAACTGATATTTCACTTTCTCAGAGTATTTGCTTAATTAGGTTTTGCTTGTGGATTTGTAGATCGCAGGTTTGATTAAGCTTGTAGTTTTCTATGGATAATCCATCTAATTAAAATCTCTGGAAACTACCAAAATCCTTCCTCACATACTGTATTATATCTGACGACGTATTATTTTGATTATTTTATTCCTAAGTGATCCGATCTGAATAGCTTTAACTTACTAATAAACAATGTTAAGTATGAAAAATAAAAAATAATTATTGTATAATATTAATTTTTTAAATGATAGAAATATGAAAATTACTCCGTGGATATATCCATGGAGATTTCTTCGCCTAAGGCAAAAAGAAGTTGCGCATGAAAATTTAATTTACTTGCTAATCCTAATCTTTGCCAATGTTTGTATCTAATCTGTTTTTTACCATAATTTACGGTGAAAAATTAGTTACTCAAGTTGACTCCTAAGAGTGCTAAAATTATTATGTGATTTTTTCTCTATATTATGAATAAAAAATTCCTCAAACTAGATATAGCTAAAATATTCTAAAAATAATATTAAATTTTAATAGAAATATAATTGTCAAAATTTAATAATTAATTTTATTACGACATATAAAAAATATAGTATATTCTCTGTTTTTATAAGAAATCAGTGTACTGCATTTATTTGATGCTAAAAATTATAAATTTTCAAGTCATTCAAAATTATATATAATTTAAAGATTTAGCTAAATAAAAAATGAGTGAATTTTACTCGTTAATTATATTTGCAGGAAAAACTTTACCAAACCAAACAAGCTATCTTGCTATATCCATTTTACATTTATTTTTATTCTTTTTTTTATATGTCCGATATCCAATACTATAGAATGAGATTCGAATATTAGCAAATCCAATTCGAAATATCTTTTTTAAATGTGTTTTTGGATTCATATATATACTCAAATACGAGATTATGTGCTTAAATAATCATAATCCTTTTATGATAATTGTTGTTTGCTTTTAATTATTAATATTATACTACTCCTTTCGTTGAGACATTTTTAATGTGATTTAGTATTTTAAAATATAAAATATTTTGACAAAAATAAATTTTCATTCATACTAATTATTCAAATATTATCTCTGATTATTTTACTTTTTACATAATTATTTCTCTCTCTCCCCCTCTCTTATTAATAAAAGATATTTTTAGAAGTTTATAAAAAAGTTAAAATTATAAGCTATATTTAATGAATTTCATTGTCATGTATAATTTTATAAAAATGTTTTATACATTAAGGCAAGAAAAATATAATAGTAACAATAGATACAACATTCTAAAGGCTAAAAGAGAAAATTGGTCCTAAAACTATGGTTGAAGAGTATTTGAGACTCTAATTTTATTTTTAATACAATGTTCCCATTCAATTTTTAAAAACAGAGCAATTGAGCTTTTTATCGTTAAGAAAAGTTAATTATAACTATTAGATGGCTAAACAATTATGAGAATTGTCTCAAAAGATTACAGAAAAATGTGTGCAAGAACCTATAAAATTACAAAAAATGATTAAGAAATTTTTATTGGTCTTTTTTTGTTATTTTTTAAAGTTAAAAAAAATTTTATATTAAAAATAAGTTTAAAATTACAAATGCTCCTAAAATTATAATTTAAAAAACAATTTATTCTTCTATCCTTTTATATACTATGCGTGGAGGTACTGGTAACTTCGAAGAAGGGGACGAAATAAATAGGAACATGGGTTTGGTAGAACTATGATTAGGCGGTTAGTTGTTAAAGATACAGAAAGGGACAATATTAGAGTCTTCGTTAATCGTGGTATTACCATAAAAGTGAAAACGATACGTTTATTATTCAGGGCCAAAAAAAAAAAAAAGCAAACAAACGACACCTATATTTTACACTATTTGTCTTCTTTTGTGGAAAATTAATTAACGTTATTCACTGTTTTTATTTTAACTATTATTTTCAGGTTTTGCGTAAGGAACCTCGTAATTTTGGGATCGAACTCTTGTTTAATTAATTAACGTGTAATGAGAAATTTAAATTTGAACCTTTCGTGTTGGTTATGCCATTAAAAAGTTGACATTCATTCATTCAATCAATGTATGTTCATTGATATTAGTTATTAATTATTCTTCCAGTTTTTATTCTAAGGATTTATTCTCTCAAATTAAAAATATAAAACATTTTGGAATTTGTAAGGTACGACTAATGAAATTTTTTGAAAAATATTTTTAATTAGGGTTGTAATTAATAATAATTTTTAATTAAGATATTATATTTAATAATGATAAACATGAAAAGAGTATATAGTTTTAAAAATAATTAACTAATTTATTGAGGGCGTAACTTAATTAAAAATATCTTATAATATTGAAGAGAGAAAATATTTAATTAATCTATATAGAATAAAAATTCAATTAAAATTAATTAATGCTTCTAAAACTTCAAAATAATTAAAGAAGATTGTTTAGTTAGTCATGACTCATGATGTTATTTAGCTAATTAAGAAATATTAAGATAAAGTACATTTTAAAAAATAATGTATTTTTGATTGCATTTATGTACCTTTTATTAGAAACAATTATATCCAAGACATGATCGGAATGCAAAAGATCTTATTGGATCATCGAAAAATTTTTATAATAAGAATATAAAGGATTACTTGAATACCAATAGATTGTATTTAATTAGCAAAAAATACTAGTTTCTTATAATATGATAAAAAAAATCTTGTTAAAAGAAATGCTCATATTCCATGCTAAACAGTGACTCAACATTATACAAGAAGAAAAGAAAGAATTAATTAAATTAAAAAACGCGGAATTACTTAGTCCATTGTGTCTCTCCAATTAATATGTAACGTGTTCAAGTTTTACAAACTCTATCCGTTTACTTGTTCTTGAAATTAAAATAATGTAAGAGAGAGTTCTTTGGATCTTATCCAATTTGGCCAACCAGGATAAATTAAAGTCTTGTTTATTTTTTCAACGACTGATTGCAAACAATCTTAATTAATGTTAATAATAACGTATATGACTTCAAAAACTTGAAAATACGTTAAGTTTTCAATTGTATTTTTAGGTCCATATGTAATTTAATTTGCAAGCACACTTGAATGATGAAGTATGTAGTCCTCACAATTAAAATATTTTTAAAGTTTACTTTAGAAATAAATTTACATTATTTTTGTGTGAGATTTCAACTCAGTATTTGTTGAACTCTAATTAAAATTTCTTTACATAATTCTTAGCTTATAAGTAATATGCTTTATTATAAATAAAATAATGATATTAACATTCATGATTTGTTATAATCATTATTATTCTAACTATGAAAATCTCGAAGTTTTTCTTGTCACTTTGGGGAAACAAGTTGTTAAAGTCAAGTAGATATTATAGTTTAATGAAAGTAAACTCTAGCTTAACCTCTAAGTTTATAATTTAATCTTATGGCCCATGTGTGTGGTTGTTGGGATGCAAATTTATTTTGATTTTATTTTCCAAGTTAATCAAAAAAAAAAAAATCATGATCTTTAAGATGACATAAGCGATATGCCACATGATCTTTCTTTTTGTCCTTCTTTAATTTTTTTTTCTTTTCACTTTTAATTTTACGATGAAAGGAAGACATAAAACAAAAATAAATTATATTAAATATATTTTAATTCTCGCATGAAACAAAGACTTTATTTGTGCCAATTTGAGTTTGCGGTAGCTCCGTAAATATCCTGCTTGACCATAGATTTGCCCCTTAATTGAATTAATAATCAATCCTTTAAATTAATCAAAGACTTAACTAATATATATATATATATATATAATTCTCTCTTAAGAAAACTATTATGTTTCAAATTCAACTCTTGCCCAAAAATATTGGTTTCATTTGAAAATTCACTCTTATTTCAAATTTGTTTTAAATTATTCCGAAAAAATTCTCTAACATTTACGGTCTTTCATTGTAATTAATGATCTTACTAGGTCTATAAATGTCCTAATTTTATATTGACACTTTGTTTGTTTCCCAAGAAAATGTGATTCACACTGGAGACAATATGTTAATAATTAATCTCAAAATACTAAAAAATTCGGTGACCGACCTTGAGATATGCGGATGATGATATTAAAGTCCACGATCTGGGATTGCTTTTAAGGTTATTCAATCATATTTCACTAATTGACTTCTGAAATTATTGGCTCTGATATTGAATTATTCATCACTTAACTTCCTTTCAGATTCTGAACTTCGTTTTTGCATGTGTTGTTTGTATTTGCATGTGTGCGTCGATATAATTCATTTAAAATGTCATTGTCATTACTTATCTTTTAGTTAATTACCTTTATTATGTTATGCGAAACATTAATAAAATGGCATCATCTTTATATGTTTAATTTATCAATTATTAACTATTTATTAAGAATTGATCCATCCTTACGCACAAGGATTTTAAGAATGCAGCTCCAATATCCATTCCTACAAGGAGGATAATAAATTTGAATTTTTTAAATTGTAACACACTTTTAATAATATTTTACATATCAATGAAAGTAGTTACTTTCTTACTTTCATGGGAAAAAAAAAATGACACACCTTCTCCTTTTTATCCTCAATCTCTTTATTATGAAAAATGAGAAGAAGTGTTTAGTTAGGTTACACGGCTTTTAGTCTCTCTTATGAAATTCCCTTTTAGAGAATTTTTTGTTTTTATTATAAGATACTTGATTAGAGTATTAATAATTACATTTTTTTAATGTTACTCCCATTTAAATTCATCAATTATGAAGAAGAATGTAATACAAATTTAAATTTTTTTTAGCTAAATAGGGTTATAAAATTGAAAGTTTATTAATAAAGTTAATAACTTTATTAATTAGAAATGTATTACAATAAGGATTAAATTTCAGGATGAGTATTTCTCATGCCACACATTAATTAACATAAGAGTATATGTTAGAAAAGATAATTTAACAAAAATACCTAGTGCCTTATATTTTAGATTAAATTTAGTTGAAAAAAGATGTCTTACAATTTGGATTGAAGCAATATTTTCTATTTTGAAAGAGATTTTTTTGTTATTTACTTATCTTAAATCCAATAATATCATGTTATATTCGAGCTTTGTGAGAGCTAAATAAGAACAAGGCTTTCAATATGACTTTTTTCCCTCCAAACCCTTAAATTGTAAACATAAAAGTATTAATCATCCGTGTTTAATAGGCATTTTTTTTATTTAGTTGAAGAAAGATAGGTGTAGAGATATTTTATGTTGGAAATTATGTATACGCATACATATATTTATATTTGTCTTTAGGTTGATGGATTTAAATTTAAATTTTATATTTAAAATTTCACATTTAAAATTCATGTGTTAAAATAAATTTGAATAATGTAAAAAATTTTAAAAGTAAAAGAGAGACGAGTTGAAATTCAAAACAAAAACAAAAACAAAAGATTAGGAATGACAAACTTGCATTTATTTTTCAATAAATGAGATGTGAGAATGAAAGATAAAAGGAGAGATAAAAGTAACAGAGGCACCAATAGTAAAAATGTGAAAAAAAATAAAAAAATATCAAAATAATTAAAATTTTAAATAACCATGATCAAAAAAAAAATTAAATTATAAATAATCCTTCCGTTTAAAAATGTAAGCATTTTTAACTGAATCTTACCCTTAATAAAGTAGTTACTTACTTTCAACTGACCTTATTTTTTTATATTTACTTCTATTAAATACCTTATAATAAATATAAAGTCATTATCGATAGGGGTACTTTTGAAAAAAAGGTAATGATTATACATCAAAAGACTAAAAACGCCTCATATTTTTGAACATCCAACTTTTAAAAAATACCTTACATTTTTTAAACAGAGGGAATAAGTTATAATAAAATATGAATTTAGTACAACTTTTACGTATTCAAATAAAAAATTTGGATTCAAATATAAATTTTCACGGATTCAAAGTCCAAACACACCACTTGGAAGAGTAGGATTTGGAATCATGGGGAGAGCATAATTCTTGGGAACAATATCTTAAGTTGCTTTCTCCACAATATAAAGGAAACGGATGGATGGTGAGAGAAAAAAGATAAAGAAAGTTTCGTGTAGGCAAAAGTGAACCAAAGACTTGGTGCTATTCCTTTGAATTGGAGGATGCATTGAAAAGTAGTATATTGGTACCTATTGATGTTAGTATGAGTGACAATAACTCATTTGCTATTAGAGGTTCGATTCTTAACGTTATTTGTATACATAGGAACATCTAGTTCAAAGGAATTTACCTCTTTTACTTAGGTGTTAAGATTTAAGGGAGATAAGTTTTATTGTTGGTGGAAGATAATCAGTTTTTTTTTTTTTATTTCATCACTTAATATCTTTAGAAACCTGAAGATATTACCACCTTTTGCCCATACTAATATGAACCCTTACTATTTAAAATTGTTATTATCAACGATAATCTCATATTTTGAGAATGTCTTTAATATATTTATTTAATATGATTGTATATCCTAAAACTTTGATTCAAGATTTTGTAATAAACTGATTCAATTACATTGACTAGTTGAATTTAACACCCTCAATGAAATATAATTCTTACTGATACTAAGAAAATAAAATAATTTAAATTAACCAAGCAACACTCAATGGAATTCAATATTGTTGTCAGATATCACGTTACATACTTCAAAATAATTTTAGAATGTTTTAGTTTTTTTTCATAATTGATGATCTTCCGCGATCCTTCAATACAATTTGCCCTTTATTTTATTTTTTTTTGCATATATTCAATTATTCCATTACTCAAGTATAATATCATATATATATATATATATTAGTGAATCGAGACTCAATTCATAGAAATATTTCAAAGGATGAGGCTCAAGCTAATGATAATTGATGTGAGTGAAGCCTCTCATCAATTAAATAGACAAAGCCTATTCTTTATATGTTTATATAAAAAAAAATTAGAGGGATAAAAAACGAATAAAGTGAGGCATCTCACCTCTAAACCACGTGGGTCCTATCATTATAAAATAATTTAGTAATTTAAATTTGGAGGACCTCTTCAACAAAGGCAATGTATGTGGCATATGCTGTGCCTTTTCTGAGAAAAAATAGCAATTAAGGATCATTAAAAAAAATTTATATTAATTAAGAATCATTTATTATTAAAATTAAAATTGATACTTTTTTTTTTTTGATTAATCTCTTTTCAACAAATATTCATTCAAGTTTTAACAATTCATTTTAAATTAATAATAATTTATTTAAATTTATTTTTTATTTAAGTTTTGATATCAACTAATTCTTAATTAATATAAATTTTTTATAATGATTTTTTTTTTCATTTAACAATATGACGTGAATGTGGGAGTTTTAAATTGTCTTTACTTATTTTTGTTTGATAATATATCCAATCATCTTTCGTGACTTTATCTTCTAGACAACTTCGTGATGTATCCGTATCGTATCATTCATTTCTTCTCTCTTCTCTTCGTTTTCGCCAACTCTTCCTTTCCTCTCCATCCTAAATAATTTTTTGAGAAACTATAACTGCATGTCCTTATGTTTTTTTAATTTTAAATTAGATCTTTATAATTTATTTTATTTTCATTGAGTCATTTTAATTTAATCTGTTAAGTTCATTAATCCTTGTAAATTAAAATTCTTAAATTTTTATAATTAAATTAAGGATTTTTATATGTTTATTAAAAAGATTATATAACTTTAAAATTAATTGCATAATTTTTACAACTCAATATTTAAATAATTAGTTGTCTTTTAAGTAATTTTATAGATGTAGAATTTTATTAAAAATTAATAAAAATGTAAACACATTATTAACTCATTTTTTATAAACTTCAAAAATATTTTTTTAAAAAAGTTAGTTATTCATTAGTAATTTTAACCTTAAGGGATTGACATATCTAATGAATTAAACAATAAATTCTTAATTTAAATAAAATAAATTACAGGTACCTAATTCAAAGTTAAGGAAAACTAGAAACATCTGCACATTAATTTTTTTTTAACTTTTTTAATGCTAAATGGATTATTCATAATATATATTTATACCCATAACACATCACAAGGTAAAATAAATTATGATCTTTAACTTTTCTTGACACAACTATATGAAATTTATCATATTATTGAACTAAATGCAAGCATGATCAAATCCTTTAAAATTTACTATCTAAAATTTCTCAAATTTAAGAACATTTAAGCCGTCGAATAAATCAAATGATGATGAATGTTTAATTTTGATTCATAGACCACAATATGAATGTAGAGTAATATAAATATATAATTCTGCCTGCAAAGAGAAAGGAAAAATTGAAAGTATTTAACACCAAATATTACATTATAAAAAGTTAAAAACCATTCAAAGTATATCATTTCATTTATTATGTGGCAAAATTGTGAGTTTTCATTTATCAAGGGCTCACATCTCGAGATTTTTTGGGCCAACATCTCTTGAGATTCACTCATCGACAAAACTTGATGACAAATAATTAAACTGAAAAATGAAGATAAGTTAGAAGATGATTGTGTGTGTAACTGATGTATTCAATTTTTAAAATATTAAAAATTCATTTTCAGTTTTTGACAGTGAGAAAAATATAAAATTCACACTATCATCAATATTAAAATAGATACTTTATTGGTCCCTTGTCACCAAAAAAAAAAAAACAGATACTTCATTAGTCAAAGTGACAGAGGGCATTGCTTTTGTCAAGCAATATTTAAACTGCTCAAATAAAATCTAGATAATTTAAATATACTTAATTTTGATATCAATTTTCTTTAAAAAAAGAAAAACAATACCAAATGACAAATAATATTTCGTTAACAAGTTTGACCGATTTAATCTTAAAAAATAAGAAAACGAAATATTTAGCTGTCTAAAAGTCAAATTTGAATAATCTTTAACAATAGAAAAACCAAGCTCTACCTATAGCCAGTAGTGAAGCGAGAACCAAAAAATATAGATTCAATCAATTCAGCCATGTATTTATGACTCAATTAAAGCAGATAGTTGGTGTTCTAATGAAAACTTGAAATCCTGTCTGATCCATTTATGGATAATGTTATACATCCTGAAACTGCATACTTTATCACAGCATGTTAATATTAATGTTAATATGACCTTAAAGAGTAAAAGAATGACAAGTAACGAGATTAACTTCATTTTCAATTTCAATCAGTCAGTAAAGAATTGATAATTGGATATACAACAGAAATGGTATCATGTACACTTACACTGAATATTGAGTACAATCAATCAGGGAGGTGGAAGCATGACATGACCAATACTTTCACTGTAAATGATGAGCTGAAGCTAAATTGATCCAAAAAAGAGTGTTTAAGAATAAACACTACAGGGAAAGGAATCACACGCAAATGGGAGGTTAGATCAGCAATCTAACTCTGCTACTAAAGGGAGGAAAAAGATCTGATATAGGTTACTGCCATGGCTGAATAGATGACACAAACCTTAGCCAATCACATCTCTGCTTAAACTTGAATTAGCCCCATCGACTTAATCCGTCAGTCTTCTGTTTTTTTGGCACATACGCAAATTGCTCAAAGTCCACAGGTTTTGGCCTATGATAAAATAGCTGATCATGATGAAACTGAAGTCGGGGAAAATAAATTCCAGGGCTGTGGCAGAAGTTCATTACCTGGTGTTACAAGTGTTCTGAACATCCCTAAGAGGAGCACGGAGACCGCTGGCACGAGAACCAGATGGAGTGTATCTGAAGGATGATAACATTGCAGCAAATTTTTCCATAGATTTCTCCGATATTTTTGAGTAATGGTCTAGGTGGGAAATATTTGCACCAAACTTCTCTTCAGGATTACACTCTGTAAATGTTTTATCAGAATTTTGATCCCAACAATCTAAACCAATTAACAAAATCAGAGAAACTTCATCTAAGTACTTTCCTCCCTAAAAAAGCAAGAGAAATGTACATGAATATACATTTTTTATGCACAATAATTAGCTCTCAGACTAATTTCCTACATGTTCCTCGAGATCATTTGTCTAATAATCCATCTACAGCCTCAGGTTTGTGATATTGCTAAATTATGAACATATCAGGCTTTGTGACATGAATATATTCACAACATTGATGGCCTAGAATAAAAATCATAACATTGAATATGACTTCCAATTTACTTGTGATAAAAGCAGTTTTTTTTCTCCCTACATGCATTAACTTTCCAGCACACTTTCAGCAAGTCCAGCAGTATACACATGCGTAATGAAGTCAGAAATTCTTTAGAACTCCTAAGAAGTCTTAAACGCCCATACATAAACCAACTCACAATTTTAAGAGTTACTGAAGGTGAAGTCAAACTGTTGACATTTCTCTGTTGAGTCAACATAAAAAATAAGCAGAAAAAGAAACAAAGGGTTCAATCTGTTATCCCATAGAAGTGTAACCCATGATTCTTGCATTCAAAGTTTTATGTGATCTTCTGTGACAAGCATCTACACTTATGGCTCATAATTCTTCTCTTAGGCAGCCTGTGTTTTATTTCAGTCAGATAACACATAATCGTTCAATCTTAGGCTATAACGACTTTCTATTAATATAGAAAAATTACAATCTAGATCCAATGACCATGAGTATTTGACATATAAGTAAAACTTGCTTTAAGTCAGCAAATATTTGAAATGCGAAGTCACCATGAAAATGGGAAAAACCTTAGGGAAGGAATCGGCATATATACAGACTCTCCTATTGGAGTTGCAAAGGCATCATCATGATACAATAATAACAATCAGTGGCAGACAAAATTTCAAACAGATGAATTTAAAAAGAGAGAGAAAAAGACAACAAACACAAAGCACATGATTGCTGAACTGGCAAGACAAATGGTACTAGCTATGACAGTAAATATATAACTGGTACTAAGTACTTAAGGTCTAGTTTATCAAATTTGCCTGAAACATGATGAACAATTTCACAATGAAAAGAATAGGCGAGCCAACAAACAAATTATACTTGCTAAGACTGAGTGTCCAAATTTGTTATATTTTATTTATACCATTGTCAGGAAGAGTTGAGGCGGGAAGCATGTTGCCGGGATGAAAGTTTTCCTGAAGGAATTTAAAACCATCAGAACATAAACAAAATTGAAGGAACCGTCTTTTTTTTTAAGGAAAAAAAAGGTGAAAGTACCCTACCCTTTGAGCACTGTCAGCAGGGGAGGTCTTCCTTTTCAGGACTTTATTCATCATATGGTTGCCAGTCGTGGTATTTTTAGGTTCATCAATGGCAACATCATCTTTGGCCAAACAATCTTGCTTTTGATCACTATTATTCTTTTCTAGTTGCTTATGCTGAAAAAAGGGACTCCTTGCAAGGACCTTTCTGGTGGCCTGCTTAGTCTTTCCCTCAATAGTATCTTCAGCTTTGCCTAAAGCTCTGTCAGATATGGTATTTTTATGTTCGCCAGTGGCAACATCATCTTTGATTAAACAATCTTGCTTTCTGTCACAATTATTCTTTTCTTCTTGCTTTTGATGAAAAGAAGGACTCCTTACAAGGACCTTTCTTGTTATCTCTGCAGTCTTCCCCTTATCTTCAACTTTGCCTGAAGCACTGTCAGATAAGGTACTTTTATGATCACCAATTGAAAAATCATCTTCGACCAAGGAATCTTGCTTTTGGTCACAATTATCCTTTTCTTCTTGTTTTTGCTGAAAATGAGGACTCCTTACACGGACCTTTCTTGTTGCTTCCTTAGTCTTGCCCTCAATAGAGTCTTCGACATTCGTATCCTTATGCTCCTTATACAACCCCAGACAAGGTTTATGAATTGGCTCTATGGCTGTCGCAGTATAGTATATTCTGGATTTTTCCTCTTCTCACCTGCCACGTCTTCATCAAGGTAAGTTACACAAGTGAATATCAACTACCACTCAGATTATGGATTGAAATTTCTCATCCAAATCAAATTAACAAATCCATATCCTTACTGAAACGTGAAAATTCCATCAACTCTATAAATTTGGTGGGCAGCCTGTTTTCGACCTGAAGAACAAAAAGAAAAGAAAAGAAGAAAAAGAAAACCACCAAGTTCAAGATTATAAATAACAAGCATGTACCAACAATGAACAGATTTTTCACTGTCTGGTAGTTCAGACAACTTACACAGTTATCAACGGGAGGTACATTGGCAAAAAATTCAGAGTCAACTAAGGATGCAGCAGATCTGTTTGTTTTAGCAGCAGCAGCCTCCAAAGTCTCGTGATCCTGGGGACTGACAGAAGATGAGCCCAATGTGCTTTGATCTGTAGCAGTAGGTGACATCCGAGGTGCTATGAATTTTCTTTTTGCTTCCAGAGATGCAAAACCTTTCAAGGCTAAGGAAAACTTAGGTAGAATTTATAACACAAGAAAGGGATATCAACATACATGGCAGTATGTCATTAAGATTAAATGCTGCCAAAACATATTGTAGCTTTGAGTCATGATGACTATTTTAAATGTCACATCTTGGTTGAAAATAATATAAAAAAAGGGCAAAGGTATTGGAAGCATCAGGCAGTATCCCTGTGCCTCGTGGAATGCAGTTCTTTATCCCACTTCCAAGAAGATATCTTAAGCAACTAAACTATCTGAAATTAACCAAGAATTCTTAGCAGGATACAAAAATACTTGGTCAAAACATTCTTCTGCACTGGTAAATCTAACTTTTTCTTTGCAATTTTGGAATGTGACGCTTTTATTTCTGAAGCCCTCTCCATTGCCAATCCAGCAGTAAGATTCTCTACCTGCTATTCCAGAGTACTTCAAGACAGGAGACTAAATGGACTGTCGTTTTTTTTTTTTTGGGAGGGGGGGCACATTCACATACGAAGCAGTGAGAGTGGTATAAAGCATCTGAACATGTCTTTCGTAGTTGCAATTGTTTAAAAATTCATCTTACCTTGCAATTTAATATCTAGAAATGAGTCCTGACCTATTCTATATATGACTTGCAGAGCATACAAGCATGCATCCCACTGAAGCATCATAAGTTATCTTGCTTATTAATGACATCAACTGAAAGGTGACATTATTGTGATCTTCATGCATGTACCTTGTTCATACCTCCCACCAGAACATTATAATAGTAATGAAAAAGACTACCTAGCATGTATAAAACAGTAAAAGTCACATAAACATGAAACACACGAGGGTTCTAGTTATACAGAAATCATTCTAATAGCGATAGACTTGGCAACTACCATTATAACAGCAATGAAAAAGACTACCTAGCATGTATAAAACAGTAAAAGTCACATAAACATGAACCACACGAGCGCTCTAGTTATACAGAAATCATTCTAATAGCGATAGACTCAGCAACCCTGTCATTTTCAAAATATATCATCACTATTACCCTGAATGTTCCATGTATAATGCATGATCACCTGAAATTATATTCAACATGTAAACAGAAAAACCAAAGAAATTCCAGTTCAACTGAAATTAATTTATTCATCAAAAGATATGCACATAGTGCATGATCATCTGTTACCATCAGAGATGAAGATATGAAAGAAATAGATAATGTACCTGAAATGGCATTTTGCTAAATGGATCAAGATCCCCTTTTGCTATTCCTTGAGCCGTTTCTTTAGGCATAGATGTATTCAAGGTTAAGGTGCAACTTCATATGAGATTTAAAATAATTCAACAAGATACAATGGAGATATACATATATTAATGCAATCAAGAAAGCTTAAGATAAAGGATATGGTCCTAAAAAGTCTAAGTCATCACCAATATCAGCTGGTACATCAGACAAATGAATAATATCTTCCCTGATTGGATCATAAACTCGTTGATATTGAAAAGTCAATATAGCCTTCTTGAATGATTCTTCATAAGAGGAAGGGACGGAAACTCCATTGAATCTCAAGTGCTTAAGAGCCTGGCACGTAGATATTCACAGGAGGATCACAATTTACAAGTTGACAACTAATTCATATAGAACTATCCAAAGGATTTAAAATATGTAACATTTTTTAAAAAGAAAGAAAGAACTTTTGGCGTAACTTTAAAATGTATAGGTGTATGCATGAGTCTGTACTTTGAACGCCAAAAACAATAAACATTTATTACTCAATGTGCCTATCAAGTGCATAAAAAACTTACCTTGTCATAATTTTTGAACCTTTTGATAATCGCATGAGCCCTTTTGAGACCCATACCTGACAAGGACTGCAGATAGTCACAGCCACTGAATATACACATTTCAAGAAGCATTTGGCGGGTGAACCCATCAAAACTAAGCTCTTTGTTCTTTTGCAGCATGGAATGCTGAAACTCAACGCCATGACCAAACTTGTCCATTTTAAAGATGATCTATATTTTAAAAGGAAAACAACCCAGTCAAAACAAAAGAATATGAGCAAAAGAAAGCTGGAAGAATTATAATTTAGTCATAGCAATGAGATACGTTGTTTAAATATAATTCAGGTCTGATCAACTCACTCTTGGACAACCAAATGGTATAAGATCAGAGTCTTCAGTTATAACTGCTTCAACCTGTTTGCTAGCTGCCAAGAATGTCATCTGGGCATCTGCCTCATAAGGAGCAACAAGATAACGCACTTTCTCCTGTTTCAACACCTTCCACCAGAAACAAGGTTAATAGGCTTGGGACCCAGATAGTAACATAACTAAATGGGTTTGATTTATTCAGAACAATAAGAGCGATCATGATATAAGAATTTCCTTTTTCTACCTGAATTAGTTCACATGCAACCAGAGGGGAGATATAACAGCTTTCTGGTAGCACTCAAAAGCAGCAGCAGAATTTCCATGTGACTCATGTTCAACAGCACGTGCAAGATTTTCCTTTCTCACCCTGCCGTAATTTAAATAATATAAAGTACTTCCATATGTAAATGAGCAACAGCAATAATAAGGAGGTAAGATTTTAGGGTATGCTAGGTGATATTGTGCTATCCTCTAATGCCCAATACCACATTAGCAAATAAATAAAAACTTCATGCCCCATTACTGGAATCCTTAAGTTGGGATACTCAATTGCTTAGTTTGCAAAACGATTTGCTTACTAGGTGATATTGGGAATGTTCCATCATCCACATTACATGTGCATTGAGTCCATCTTACCTTAATACCAAAAGCAACAAATAAATCAGACGAGTGCCAAACAGTAAGGTAAAAAGTTGTTTCATTAAGTATAGAAATAGGAAAATCAAAGAATTCCTAGTTTTCATTCAGATAGTGAAAATTTTGGTTTACCTACTTCAATGTTATAAATTTGATATTAATAACTCAACGAATTCCAATTGTGAACAAGAACCCTGTGTAGACATAGCCTCACGAAGTTTCAGAAAAGTTCATGTTCAAATTGTCAGCTTGTATCGAGTTGGAGAGTAGTCTTACATGCGGCAAAACAACTATAAAAGAGCATGAAAGCAAATGTAGACTTGAGGTGCAAGCACAATACTTACTAAACACTTAATTAAATTCTGGTTGCTCCTGATGACAACAAGGCATACAAAATCAGCTATATTTAATGTGTTTCATGATTAACATTTAAAGGGGAAAAAATGTCATACATTTACACTCTTAAGATTTAAAGCATGAAAATACATATAGATCTGTGCTATACTGCTACCAGTTGCGGCACCACTCAAAAAAACAAATAGATGCTTAAACAAGACAAGACTAGATGCAAACACGAGAAAATAAGGATGTAAAGACACATGAAGTACCTCGCACGCTTGTTCTCCTGTTCGCTCTTCATTGGTAGTAGGCCTCCATCAAATACAAGAATAGGCTTTACACCATAGTGACGCAGCAAATTTACTCTACGCATGCAATACTCAATGTGCCTGAAAGATTCAAAATAAATGCCAGTTCAGCCATTAATCGATTTCTCAGAACATAGAACCATTACTTGCAGTTTTCTTCCATTTCTTATGGACAGGACAACAATCAGCATTGAGGAAGCATGAATATTTAACATGGTTTTTTTTTTTGGCCTAAAATATTTAACATGGTTAAAACATCACAACAGAACAAAGTCTAGACGTCTTTGTGCAATTTAATATTTTGCATAATGTCAAATATAAGTAGAACATAGCTTCTTTTTCTTCCAAGTGTTCAAGCTTCACAGATCATCATCAGAAAAATTGCAGATATTGCTATCGTTTTAGAACTATTTTGCTGTAGATAGTAATGCTTCTCTGTAGCTGTGTATGGAAAACAACATAGCAACTTTTCCTTTAAGTCTTTTGGGCCATGTTATTTCAATCAAACCCTTTTTTCAAAAAGTGGGGAAAAATCTTTCAAAAGAAAATGGCCAAAAATGAGTTACGTTTGAATTACTCTAAGTACGAGAAAACAGATGAGTCAACTTTACATAGCCCATAGGCCCGTGTTCGTGATTGACTAAAATCAATCAGATTTCTAAATTCAGAAATAAAGCCAGGCTTGAATTTAGTGGAAATAAGAGAAAACTTATTCAAAAAAATTGCACGAGTCGCAAGCTTCCTTTTATTAGTGCAAAACTTTCTTGCTCAGCTGCTTCAAGATTCCCTTTTCGCTGGTTTTTAGTATCCAGAATCAATCAGCATTGTTTTGGATAAAATTATCACAAAAATGTATCTTACTGGATAAAATACATAACAAATCACCAGGTCAAGATCCATTTTACTTGCGTCTACCGAACTCATACCCATTGATCAGTATATCGGAAACATTAAAAGCTTGAAATGAAACTTAGCAGCTGATTATTAATCTAATAAGCCTGTATAAAACCCATTTGCCCCAATCGCTGTAATCTAATAAAAGTTTAGTTGCATTCTTGCAAAGAGGATAAAATGAAGAAATGATGAAGAAGATCAATACCTGGATGTAGGTAGCCCCTTGCAAAGCTCGGTACTGCAACATAAGGCACCTTTGTGGAGCCAAGAATATGTGTCGACCGCTACATAGCAACCCTCGAGCTGCTTGATGTGGATCGGGACCATGATCGATTTCAACTGGGGCAAAAGACCCTGTATCCCCATTTTAATTAGTCTCTTCTTGATTGTGATTTCTCCTTTGACAGTTCTATCTAGCTGCATGCTCCATGCCTTAATAAATTCTCAGCGAGGGAAGAAACGGAGGAAGCTCCAGCGAAATGGCGGGAAGTATTTCATCAAAACTTTTTTGGTTTTGGGGGGAATTTCTCCGCAATTTATTATTATTGCTACTGTTATTACTATTGCTATCGCTTATATTATTACTTCACAAAATTTTTAGTAGGTGAATTTTTATAAATAAATAAAATATAATTTTTGTGACAAATTTTTTGCTTTTGCTTTTAAATTTATATTGATAATTTTAAAATATGCTTCTATAATTTTAAAAATTTGGATTTCATTGTTCATCTAGTTTAACAACTTAAAAAAAAAAACAAATTGAAGGCTGTCCATGTAGCGAGTAAGTTTCAAAGACTATTTTTTAAATTAATTAAAAAACATGTTTTGGTAAATTTTTTAGATTTAGATGTTTTTAATTTGTTATCGTTTCTTTTGTTTTTTAAAAACAAAAAGAGGGAATGATACTAAAATTTCAACAGAATCATCACAAAATCGACGGAAGGCCCTTTGAAAAGTTAAAACTCTTCCTCGCATAGCTCGTTTTATCTGGAGGTGTCTCTCAAATGCTATGGCCACTAATGAAGCATTATTTAAAAAGGATAAAGGAAGATGAAATTTATGCCCAATATGTGAAAAAGAATCAAAGACCATCAAGCATTTGTTCTTCAGTTGCCCTTGGGTAAGGTGTGTCCGGTTTGGCAGTGACTATATATGAAAGTTTGTGTGCTTAATGTCAAATGTTGGGATTTGGCGGACTTCTTCCACTGCTAGTGTTTTAAATGAGTTTAAACTATCTCATATTTGTTGGCTATTTCAAATTATTTGGAAAAACTACAAATGATGAAGTTTTCAACCATAAAACCTAGCCCTGCCTGTGTAATTCATAAGGACAAATATTCTTTATATGAACAATGGAAGGCAATCAGATCAGGTCCTCATCACAATGAAGAGCAAGAGCAGTATAGCAAAGATTAACGCTAAACTCTTCCTCTTGAGGGCTTCTTAAAACTAATAGTGATGCTACCTTCCTTTCAACAAATGGTGTAGCACCTATTGGGAATAGTGTGTAGAAGTGAAGCCAGTCACTTTGTTTGGGGATTTGCTGACAAAGTCAAATTAATCTCAGCTTTTATGGTAGAGACTTTAGCTTTGAAGTGAGCCCTCTTATTAGTCAGGAACTTAAGTTATAATAAAATTATCTTTGAAAGTGATTGTCTTAATGTGACTTGTTGTATCTAAAAAGATCAACAAAGTTTGGATGAATGGCAAAGTAACATCATCACTGGCAATATCTCAAACTCTTATGACATCAAAGGCTAGTCTTTTCCTTTCTTTTGTCTCGCGCAGAGGCAATTGTGTAGCAAACTTCTTAGCTGCTTCTATGCCCAAGGAAGTGAGTCCAACTAGATTGGTTCACACACCACCACCTTTTTTGTTTTCTCTCCTAATCGTTAATATGCTCTCAAGCTCCACCAAAACCGAGATGGCGTTGGTTGATTTTTCTCACCTTTTGTTTTAACTGATGTTGAGTTATTTTATTTCTTGTCTCTTGTTTTGTCCTTTCCCTTTTCTTGTTGCTTGTTTGCTGTACTTTATGCCCTTTTGACGTTAATATGATGCACCTTTGGCAAAAAAAAAAAAAATAGAATCATTTTATTTGAGTGAAGTCCACATAAATTTTAAAATGTAAAATAAATTATTTAGATCCTTAACTGACGTTGTCATATGATACAATATGTTTTCAATTTTAAAACTGAAAAGACAAATTACAAATTCAATCATATAAATTACAAATTTAAAAGACAAAGTTACAAATTTTAAAAATATTTAAATAATGACATGTTACTTTTAAATTTAACTGTTAATATTTGTGTTCCAACTAAAATGGAGCTGCAAATGCATGAAGATGAAATTGCAAACTTATCTCCTAATTTTGATATTTTGCAATTTTGTTTTTTCAAATTTGTAACCTGCTTTTCAATTTTAACAAGGAACACAATTGGTAATGAATAAATTTGAAAAAGATCAAGTCATTATTTTAACACTTGCACAAAATTTCAACTTTGTCTCCTTAATTTGCAATTTCATCATTTTAAAATTGTAACTCATTTTTCCAATTTTAATAGGAACACAAATCTTAATCATTAAATTTAAAAAGTCATATGTCACTATTGAAACATTTTCAAGAATTTGCAAATTTACTTCTCAAATTTATAAATTTGTATTGTTGAATTTGTAACTAGTTTTCTCAATTTTAAATTTAGAAAAGTACTTCATTCAATGGAAATAACATTTAAAAACCTAAGTGACTTACTTTATATTTTAAAATTTGGTGGAACTTTATTTAAATAAAAAAAATCTCTCTAGGACTTAAGTGTCACTCTCCCAAACAAAATATGAAAATATCTATAGTTGTTTTTGGTTTTTTATTTTTAAAAGTTCACATTTAACTAGTATAAATTACCTTCAATTATCACAAGTTATTATCATTAATTAGTGGCAACTAATATTATTAACCATTTTTTAACTCTAAAATTAATTTTAAATTAATATAATCAAGTTCATTTTTATTTTTTAAAACAATAATTTTTAAAATTTAGTTTGCAAAATAATTTTAAAAAAACAAGAAATAAAAACTAAATTAAACAAGACCTTAATACCCCTCCTATCATAACTATGCATGTCCGTCCGCGTCTAGTGTTATGGACTATATTGAACAATATTGTTTTTGTAAAATTTATTGGGTAAAAGAGCAAAGTGGCTCATAAATTATAGGTTTAATAACATCTCCCTCTAAATTTATTTTTAATGTAATATTCCTTTTCAACTTTTAAAAACAGTATAATTTAACTCTTATCATTAACAAAAGTTAATTTTAACTATTAGTTAACCAGAAAATAATAAAAAAGACTTCAAAAATTTTTAAAATGACCAATAAAATATTTTTTGGTCATTTTTTTAATTTTTTGGGGTTCCTACCTATAAGATCTAGATCATTCTCTATAATTTTAAAGTTTTTTTTGTAATTTTCTTATTAACTTATCATTAAAATTAACTTTTGTTAATAATAAAAGTCATATTACACCATTTTTAAAAATTTAAAAAAATATATTGTATTAAAAATAATTTTAAAGTTTTAGACAATCATAAACCTATATTCTAAGGATCAATTAATTTTTTTTACCCAAATTTATTTAGCAGGAAAACTTGTCAACAAAAGATCAATAGGTAAAAGGTAATTCCTTGCTCTTGTAACATGTCAACAAAGATCAACAAGTGGGGGTTAAGTTATTTCGTACTTCTTATGACAAGAAATAAGCCTGTTAAAAGCTCAAATAAATTCATCATTTGAGTAAAGTCTACCTGTTAATTTATTCAATCTATTAAAATATTTAATATGAAAGATAAGTTTATGTGTGGCTTAATTATGCTTAACATTTACAGTAAATCTGACAAAAAAAAAAGATTTACAACAAGTTTTATCCCACTGTATGAAATTGGTTACATAAATTGTGGGAGGTTATTGTACTCTATCAATGACTAAAATTTTCACTATATTATTAATTAAAAGATTTTGTAACAATTCTCTAAAATGTTCTCTTTAATCTCAAATCCTCTCAAGACTGTCATTCCATCCAATGAGGATGAACTAATAATCACAATTAACCCACTAATTAAACACACTATCATAGCATTGAGGACAATGTTTCAAATTAGCCATTACCATGATAGAAAAGGCTTAACCATGATTATATAGAAATAAGGACAATTGAATTGTTTTTTTGAAAATGAGATCTGAATAAAAATCAATTTCCAAAAACCATTGAGCTCAAAATAATAAATTGGAGTAATTAAACAAACAGAAGCATGAAGTAAATCCATTAATAGGGCTACTCAACATTATAAAGACAGAAAAATCAATTTACATGATTTAAGCATTCTACCACAATTGAACTCCTAAACTAGTAAGGCCAATATATTCACCTTGAGAGTCAACACAACATTATAACCCACAAATTCAATTTAATCATGAGCATCATCAACCTCAAGATCACATAAATATTAATCACAATATTTTTCAGCTGTATCACAAGCCCCACAAACTTAGGTTAAATATTCTAAGTAGGCCCACAATATTTAATAATAACTCAAGTATAATCTCATACAATAAAATTCACTAGCCATAACACAAGCCATCATAAGCTTGATTCTCAAAAGGCAAGGTAGACAGCAATCCATAATCACAATATAAATTACAAACATAAATGCAACATGTTACTGAATTGGCAATAAATAATATATATATATATATATATATCCATTCTACTGTATAGAGATAAATGAAGCTATATAGAGTGCAATTTAACTCCAAGCCTATATATCCTTCCCTTTGTCACTACCTAAAGTGTTATCTGTAAATATTAATTACGGGGTGAGATAAATATCTCTTTAACCAATGAATTATAACTTTTAAGATACACAACATGAACACTAAGGGCACGTAAAGCAAAGAAATTATAATATTAAATCATAATAAAACATTTAATGTGCATGATCAATTATTTTCCTCCTAATCTCCTCCTCATTCCTTATAACTGATTCCATGGGCTACCATATATAATAGGACCAATTCATGTGATTGGACTAGTCTAACCTCTCCAATGCTAAAAGGATAATCCAGCCAAAGGACACCGCTTTCTAACTTAGCACATGGACTCCCTTATTAATTGAATTTTCACAAGGTATCATAATTATTGCCAATAAGGCAATAACACATACCTGCTCTCATAGTGGATATTATGAGCTAAGCCATAACACACTAAACTTCCGTCAGAAGCTAGTGCGACGATTATCTAACATTGAAGCTACTTAAGTAGTTTATGCCATGTGAACTTACAATAAAATAATCTTTCAACTAGAGTGAATTCTCGCCCATTTCATTTTTCAAACACCATAATATAATTTCACATGCCAGGTCATCACAGTTTTTATCCAACATGCTTAATTTCATCTACATATACATATTTTACAGTTCATATTCAAAAAGTTTTCAACTATTATCATAATTTGTAAAAGTACAGCTTAGATTCACCTATATTTTCAACAATTAACATACAACCACTTTATGCATTTTTTAAAATATCAAAATTGCATTTACACATATAACATACATTTCATAATTTTCAATATACTAAAAATATTTAAAACATATATATGAGGGAATTTAGATTCTCTATTACCTTCATCCTTTGAGTAGTTAAAAAAAGATACTCATAGATTCAATCCAATTCTAAACTTCCAAATATTCCAAGAGTCCAAGAGAAAATTAGTTTTCAAAAATTCCCTTCCCACCGACGTTGTGCTCACATGACTTTGATCTCTCCTCTCCCTTCTCTCTGGTCTAAAAGCAACATTTTAAGACTAAATCTTTTGCGCCCACCCCCACCCAAATTAACGTGGCTCCGCTACTGATTATATCTTGTTGCCTTCTATGTATATGTTGGGATCTTTCTGTTGAATTGAGATTAGCTACAAAAGATCAGTAAAGTTCTGTTAAGTCTTCATAACCTAAAATTGTACTCCTAGATTTTGACCCAAAAAAAAAAACGTCTAGACAATAACGAATACGGGAGCTAATAAATAGGGAAGCCATAAATATTGGGAAAATTATGACTTTTGAGATTGGGTTCATCGCAGTGTTGGAACATTTTTCACAATGTACCCCTCTCTCTCATCAATCTCTAAAAGACTTTGCAGTCAACCACTCTCTTTTCTCTCTTTTGGTGAATGCAAGCAAGCGTCTGTGATTGTTGTCGTCTGTGCCGTCCGTCACCATCCGTGGGTTTTGCCACGGGTTCTGTTGAGCGTCGTCTTGTCCATCCATAGCTGGTCGTCCATTGTCCATCGTCTGTGGGTTCTTGCATCGTCTCTCGTTTGTTCCTCTGTGAGCTTAGTCATGGTAGCCCTCTTTTGTCCTTGCTGGTTTTGGATCACTAGGTGATTCTAGTTGACATGGAGTGCTTGAGGAAGAATGAAGATTAATTACAAAAAAATCTTATATACTTAACCTTATATAATTTTCAATTAAATTAAGATATATAAATCTTTTATATATTATTTATTTTATAATAAATTTTTATTATTAATTTTATTAACTCATTAAAATCTATTTATTATGATTTGATTGGATCTAATTATATTAAGTATACAAGGTTAAGTACATGAATTTTACCCTTAATTATAAATACAAGTATATTATAATATAAATATAATTATATTATTACAATAATTTATCTACGTCTAAATATTCTATCCTAAATTATAATATTATAAGATAATTATAATTATAATATATAAATATATTCATTCAACAAATCAAATATCACTCAATTTGGATAAACTACTTACATTCTATGAAATTTAGAATTTAAAATATAAAATATTTAGAATGTATGTGAAATTTAAGAAGATAAGAAAGAATATAAAATATCTAGAACAAATAAAGAAAAATCATATTCTTTTTTTAGTCATTAATATCTAAACATGTTTTTTAATTATACTATCTGAAAAATTTCAATTTATCAAATTGAATTTTTTAAAAAAGATTGTAATTTAAAGTTTATTATTTTTTTAAAAAATTCAAATGAGTCATATATATATATATATATATCATAAAATTCATGTCCTTTTTGTGATTATACATATAAAAAGTTTGTTTAACCGATTTCTAAAAAAAAAGTATTCAAACAAAAATGATGTTGGCAAATTAAACCTAATTCATTCCTAATTCCAGTTGAGGTTAGTTTTATTCCAAATACACCCTATATGGCAAAGCTTAGAAGAACAAATATACATCTAGTAAAGCCTGAGCCCAAAACAACTTCTCGTGGAGAACTCACTCGAAACATGCAAGGGATGTGGAAAAAAGGATTTCACTAAAAAATCTTAGCTCTCAATTGCCATTCGTAACACTCAAAACCTCCGTCAAAAGTCTGATCATCAAATGAATAAGCTCCAAGGCCCCAGGCACGCTTAAGCCACACAAGGCTTGCCCAACCAAGCCATTACCCACACATCTGGATTTTAAAATTTGAAGCAGCAGATAAATCAGACACAACAAATAACTATAATAATTGTATCGTAGGGGAAAAAAACATAGTTAACTACAAGAAAAAGGAAGGCACAGGGAATATGTGTTATTTATCAGCATTCTTTTACATTACAAAAACTCGGAAGCAAATATTGAACTTACAGCAACTGAAAGTGGAGACACAAGAATCACTAAAGTTTCTCTAGAGAAAAGAAACAAGGAAAAAAAAAAAAAAGGTCCCGTGTTAGGCATTCAGTAGACGCATGAAAATTATATCAATATTATTGACTTATTGAGAGAAAATTTAACAAAGACGTGCCATAACGAAACTGTTCAGTATTGTGTGCCTTTTTTACGGTTTTGGATAGTTTTATCTTGGTGCCGCGCGGCTGTGCCCCACATTATACGCCATATTGCAAATCTTATGCCTTATTTCTCACGTTCCAACTGTTGAGGTCGGACTTGACACATATGCTCGTCAATCGGTTCGCTACCAGGTATGTATCGTGCGGTTTTGGAGCTGATTGGCTGCTGTCGAATATGATTTTTGGTGCATTGTTTCGTGCTTTCATCTTGAAACGAGTCGCTGGAAAATTATACTATGTAAAAAAGAAGATGCGCCGAAAAAAAAAAAAAAATCGAAGAGGAGAAGGAAGAAGAGAGACACACACACGCACCCCAAGGGGAAGAGCCGGCCGGGGCAAAAACAAAGAACAAAAACCGGCCGTAGCATCTTCCCCTCCACCACCAGAAAAAGAAATTTTATTAAGTAGTGTTTGACCTGCCATGCAAGCGCACCCGTCATGGCAAAGGTCTCCAATCAATAAATTAAGTTTAAGACCATATAACAAACACCTCGTCTTCACTGTAACTTCTCTCCCACGATCCTCTGAAATCTCCAACTATCAATTTCACAAACAAGATTTTTGTAAACTCGTCCCTTCGACTATGCTAATAACACCTCCGATAAATGACATTAATCGTCGATGACGTACGGCTCTGATATGTCCAAGAACACGAGAGTCAGCCATCAAGATCCGATAGCCTAAAAGAAAAATCATATTTCCATAAGGCGAAAAACCACAAACCAACAGATTAATTAAGAGTTCCAAATTCGGAAAGGCTTCGATAGTTGAAATACCTTGCGTTATACGTGACTGGAAGGATTGTAGGTCAAGTCGTGCCAATCTTGCCGGCTTCGAACGTCGCCGCCGAGGCCATCGCAGGAAAAACCAGAACGGCGAGAGAACATCTGGACCAACGCTATCGGTTTAAAGATCAAAACACGAAGCAATCTTTCCATCGACTGCATCATTCGTTCTACTACTGGGGCTTGATTGATTGTGAGTAACGCTTAGAGGGTGATACCATCCTTTTATAGACAAATCTGATGCTACAATCCGATTTGTCATTATCCTCATTTGATAATTAGATTATAGATATAGATTTGATAAATAAATAATGGATAATTACTCATTATACTCCAAAATTTAAATTTAAATTTAAATTTTAAAAATATATCAAAATGCATAATATATAATTTAAGATAAATAGTAAATACGATGCTTCGGGGTGATTTATCGTTAATATCTTTTTCTTTTGTTTTCGTTAGATAACAGTTAATATCCCTTTCTGTTTTGGCCAATATCGTCAATATCCTTTTCGATTACTATATTTGCCCGGCAAAAGAATCCCTCGCAACGCGGGTATTAAATACTTTCTTGCTTGATAAATTTAAAAATTCGGTTACTGTATGCACTGCTGGCTCGAGCAATTTACATGGCTTTTGTAAAAACTGAGTCTCGTGTCATGAAATTTAATCAAAGAAATACTGGGCAGAGAAAAAAAAGATGAAAATATAAAATAAAAAAACCCAATACGAGCTAAATATATATATGTCAGATCAATATATATATATATATATATATAATATTTAAACCATAGCTTCCTCCTAGATTGTTAGATATATAACTTATATACTGTTATCTTCGGCAAAAAAATATAGATATTGTTATGAAAATAAGTGTGTATAGTAAAAAGTAAGAAGAAAATATAATACCTCTCCTCTATTTTATTTTAATTAAAAATACATGCTCTTTATTTTTAAAACTTATATAAAGTTTTTAGAATTAATAGTTATTAAATGCAAGCCTCTTTTTTTCTTTTTTTTTATCAAAGCCTTTTTTTTGTTTTAAAGATTTTTTTTCATTTATTCAATCGTTAATAAATCATTCAATCACATATGTTTAACCAAAATACTTTTTTAAATATAAATATTATCTAAAAATTATTTTAAGTTGTTGCATAAAAAATTATTTAATTTATCCAAAAAATTAATGGATTTATTTTTATCTTTTTAATTTATATTTTAAATTTTTTTAGCTATGTAGAGGTTTATTTAATATTTTTAAAAATTAAATAAATATGTTAGCAAACATAACATTTCAAATATGTATGTGAAAGAATTAATGAAATATAAATTTAATATAACAAGAGTCAAATCAGTTAATATAATTTATTAATTTTTATATAAATTTTATAATTCTAGTAAGACATTTTAAATTTTTTATTTAAATACTGTCATATTTAATTTTTGAAGGTTCCTTAAATTTGAGAGAAAAAGAATAGACAATTAGATTATAAGAGTAAATTAATAATTTAAATATTCTGCATAATTAAAAATAAAAAAATTAAGTATATAATCTATAACAGGATGTTCTTAATAATATTAAAAATTAGATTAAAGTATTGATTTTGAAAATAAATATAAGGTTTTTATAATTTAAACAAGGTAGACAGGAGATCAAAGTATTTTACTCTAAAACTAAACAGAATTTTTTTTTGATATAATACATATCATTCATTGATTACTTAAGATATCATGTTCTGAAAAATTATGAACAAAAAGCAATTCAAATTGCTTTTGACTCCCAAAAAAACAATTCAAATATTTTATGTATTTCAAATTTAAATTTATATCAATAATTATACATATAAAATATCTCATTTCATTGTAAATACATTTTAAAATAGAATGGGTTCGGGTACATGGATTTGGATTGGGAAGATTACATAAAGATTCGGCAATAAAGATGTCTACACACACAATTTTTTGGGTAGAACGCACACATACAATAATTATCTGAGCGAATTTTGAGGTGGCCCTTTCTTTTCTTTTCTATTTTCAATTCCTTTTCTAGTTTTCTTGACAAATACTATCTTTTTCATATTTCTTCCTGTGATTATTTGTCACTAACTAGAGTTTCTTTTCCTTTTTTATTTAGCGTATTGGCCATAAAGTCATAAACCACCTCTCGGTAATACAATTCCCTCTCTGTAGTCGGTGCCACTCTTACCTACCTGCCGGCGGCAGCCCTCCCTCCCGCCCGGCTAATCAAGTTCGACGGAAACCCTTCCTCTCTCTCGCTCGACGGCAACCCTCCCTCTCCCTGGATAATTGTGTTTCGCAGAGAGGATAGGTAAGTTGAAAAATATTGGCTGTGATTTCAAAACGCAAAACGCAAAAGCAGGGGTAGAGCTGCTTCGGCTGCAACGTGGTTTTAGGGGCTAACGGGTTTTGCTGAAGCCTACCTTCATCCCTCATGATTTTTTTGCTAACAGCTTTTCACTCCTTTATTTATTTAAGAGAACATGACGTAAAAATTTTAAAATAATTAATTAATTTAAATTAAATTTTAAATGTTAAATTTTTAAGAATTTATAATTCGATATTTTAATTATGTTAAAATTTTAAAAATAAATTATAAATTTATCATAATATAATTAAAAAATTAAAAGATGAATTTACAATTTTTAAAATTTAAAATTTAATTTAAATTAATTAAATTTTTTGATATTTTTTTATCATTTTCTCTTTGCGATTAAATATCTGTTGAGATTTTAATGTTGAAATGAATATAAATAATTAAAAGAATTTTTTTAGGGCAGCGAATGGATGGGTGAAGTGAAATATATTTTGATTTATTTTCTTAAAATTTTAATTTTTTTTAAATATATTACTACTACGGTACGGAGATATCTGAAAATAACAAACAAATCCCCCGTCCGTCATCTTTCTGTCTCCTTAAAATTTCCAAGCACACATCTTCATATTTCCATTGGCTTTGATTCTGCAGAAATATTGCTCTTCTTTGCACGGGAGAGACATGGCCATATAGAAAAACCCTCTGAAAGCTCTTCACTCGATCCACGGAGTTACGTGTAGGGTGAGCTTTATTCTTTTTCTCAGTGAGTTTCCTCTGCTGCATTTTGCGCTTGATTTTCTCTAGAATCCCTGATTGTCTCAAGCGGGGCCATGTTTATTTATCCGCTAGTTCCTCTTAAATTTGAATTCCTGTTGAACTTCCTCTTATTCCTAATTTGGTTGCCGAAGCCATGCCTGCAAAATATTGGCATGTTGATATTCCCTCTAACCGTTCTTTCCTGTTAGATGATGTGGTTAAGAATGTATCATTGTAGCTAGTCAAAGAGAATGCAATTTGTTCAATTCTCCTCCAGTAAACAGGGATAATTTATTTTATTGCTTTTTTACTTATGGGTTTGCAGTTTTCTTTTTTGTGGGATAAGGAGCTGCATAGTGCATATACATTCCGGAGCAAGGAGGGAAATTCACACTTCGCATGTATACAATCATAGGTGTGGACGTTCAGTTATGTTTGTGATTTCTTAGTCTTAGCTGGCAGAGTCAGCTGGCTGGTCGTTTCCAATAGAGTTCTTGATATATGGCTTGGAGTCTGCAGATATAACTGTTAATACCAATATATCTTTGTGAAGAGTATTGAGGTAGAGAGTGCTTTGTTTCACCATACTTGCACATATTAGCGTATTTCTGTTTTATCACGAGTCTAGTTTCAATATTTGCATGCACTACGTTTCTAATCATCTGAATTCTTTTATTCACCCAGTTTTGTTGGGACCATGCCTCGTAAGGTGAATTATGAACTTGATTATGATGATGATTACGATGACTATGAAGACTATGAATATGATGTTGAAATAGAAGAACATGGTTAGTATATTTTACTCATTTACATTTCTGCATGTTGGTTTTCTGGATTTGTGATTTCTTCATATCTTTAATTAACCTTCTTTGATCTTTAATGCATTTTCTGGTAATTGTTTGCCTTCACCTCTTATATCTTGTCCAAAATGTTGTGGGTGTCAGCATGTTTAAACTTAAAATGAGTGACACAAAAGAAACAATTCCTTAAACAAAATCACATTTTAATTTATTATTTCTTTGGCAAGAACTAGATCTATATTGCTTGCCCCACCATTTTACAGATTTTCTTATAATTTCGGTTTATTTTTTTTGTTAAAAATGATAACATTAATTATAGCCCCCCATATGTATGCATTTTCCCCCCATTTTGGCCCATCCATATGTTGTCCTCTGCATCAGTCACTAAGCTTCTTAGGAATATAGGAATGTTGTAAGTTTTGTTCATTGCACAAACCACTTGGCACTTTTTTCTTTGGGTGGCAGGAGAAAGACCTGAACCTAACAAAAAACAAGAGGCCAAAAGACTTTGGAGATGCTCTATTTGCACTTACGACAACGAAGAGGGCATGAATGTATGTGATATCTGTGGTGTTGTGCGTCATCCTTTGGTTAACGTAGGAGCTTCTGACAATAACAAAACAGGTATTCTGGTTATTTAATGATAATGTAATAAATACAAGATGTAACTTAGTTTGTATTTTGTGTGACAAGGATCTTTTTGCATTCTCTCTCTCTTGTGGCATGCGTTTTGGGGGAGGGAACAAAGCATGCATTGACAGGCTTTGCTGAAATGGGATGCAAGAGGTCTCTCTTAATAATTTTGTTTTTCTCTTAAAATATAGGTTTCTGGTTGTTGTAATTAGGTGTTGTTTATGATAACTAGGAACCCAGAATTTGAAAACTTTATTCTACATACAAATTTTTTTTTAGATATCATCAGGTTTAGAAAATGCAATTTAAATTTGATAGAGGAAAAATGGAACTCTAAACTTCTTGAGATGAGGGCAAAAGAAATTATAGCTGAATCACTTGAGCATTTTTGATTTTTTATTATATATTTTGACTGTGAGAATTGTCAGAATCAGTTGCTTTTAAGTAGGTTGACCCATTTTTTTACCTTTGATTTTGTTCTGAAAAGGGGTGTTACTATGGTTCTCTCATTCATTTATGCTATAGAGATGTAGGGATCAAGAAAATTAACAGAACTATTAAGAAAGAAAGGTATGATGTGGAAGATAAAGTCTCCAGAAAGGAAGAAGAGATTGATCTTGGACTTGGAAACTGTTATACATCTTGTATTTGGACTTTTTTTTTTTTTTGGTTTCTTATACTATAGTATTGTTTTCATAAGAGAATGATATTTGTCTTTTAGTTGCAATACTGATAGTATTGAGTTTTATATTATTTGGATTTCCTTGTGTTTCCTATATAACGAATACCGTCTGTCTTAGAACTTCAGTATTTCACCTATTACCATTGAATTAAACAATGGATCTGTCTTAACTGACCCATGTGGTGACAACCTTTGAAGAAGCTCGCCAAACAATCCTAGTCCATGAAAGCTGAGGAGATTATAATCTCATCCCAAACTTTTGCATTATGGGGAATTCAGATGTGCAGGACAGCAAAAAGAGTGTAAATCTGCAGCATCTGACCCTTCTTTCTATTCCCCAAAGTCCAAAACTCATAAAACACTGAAACAACTAGAAAACTGTTCTCCCTATCATATGTAATCCATCGAGTATATTGTCTCACTTAGGTAAAGAAGTAACACTTCCAAATTGAACTCACTTTTATGTTGAAAAATATACTGAGTTCCTGAAGTCTGCATTTTGTTGTTTCTGTTGGAGATCTGCTTTAATTTTCTAATTAATCTATTGTTGTTGCGTGCAATATCAAGTATATTGTCTCAAAACTCGTAAAACACTAAAACAGATAGAAAACCATTCTCCCTATCGTATGTAGTCCATCAAGTATATTGTCTCACTTAGGTAAAGAAGTAACACTTCCAAATTGAACTCACTTTTATGTTAAAAAATATACCGAGTTCCTGAAGTCTGCATTTTGTTGTTTCTGTTGGAGATTTGTTTTAATTTTCTAATTCATCTATTGTTGTTGCATGTAATATCAAAAATATTATCATGAAGAATAGGAACAAGAACCATCCTTCCAATGCCTTTTCTTTTTGACAGTGAAAAATAGAATAATGGGAAGACAGGTAGAGAAGGAGAGAGTTGAGGGAGGGAGGGGGAGGGAGCCAAAACAATGAGAGGTTGTGTCCAGCTTTCTGGATATTGCTCAATACATAGTGCGTTAGGTTTTGAAGAATGACCATGATATCCCTATAACATAATGAACAATCTCTTTGATGCAGTTAAAGGCATATGCAAAAATTCTGGAGTATCCAAATTGGCCAAGTCTCTTTTTGCATCACTGCCACAACCGTTGCCCAAAGAGGGCTTGTTATTTCTTAAGAAGGATGATGGCTTTCTGACAGAAGATGGCAATAGCTACAAGCTTGGGAATGCCCAAGGAGAATTTTATGAATTTCATAAGTCTTTTATTACTCAAAGACATCACCATCTAAACATAGGTCTGTGCATGGTCTGATTTAGGATGTGCATTTGTGAATTTAGGATAACTCCTACTCTGCTTTGAGTATCACTTTATACTAACTAGAAGTAAAGTCTTAAAATTCATTGATTGATACGAATTGATTTTCTGTTATGATAAATTGATGAAATGATAGCCTGTATTCTAAGTTCAGAATTTTTTGAAGTCACAATAAATGTTTTGTTGGTTGCACCAACTTTCTTATGCTACTTAATCTTACTCTTCGTACATATTAAATTTTTTGGGGATAAAACCTTACACTTTTACTTCTCTTGATGCACAGCCCCTTTCAAGTTTGATGTTCCATCCCCAGATGATGTAGTTTCTACTGGACTGCAGTCTTCCAAAATGGGATTGAAAGGTATCACGCAGTTCTTTGCATGTGTGTCTGTGTTTTTTTCCTAGAAGCTAAAGTTAGAGAAAACATATTTTAATTGGATTTGAATATATATTTATGAGAGCTAGTAACTATTAATTTGAAAATGAAAATTTACATTATTACTTCTCCATAGTTTACCTTACCCAATCTTTTCTGAGAACTTTTGTGGTGGTGTAAATGGACAAACTGTTATCGTAGTTTCTTTTAAAATTGTAAACTGCTGGCATTATCTTCTGATATTTTTTGGGAGTTAGATGAGGTGGAACCTTGGAAGTCACACTGAATGAAGTGTTGAAGATAGTTTGGATATTTGCACCCTTGCATTCCTCTTTATTTTATAAAGGCCTATCTTGTTTTGCTTAATGTTGATCACAAAAAGTGTTAGCATTGTATCACGGACATGATGGTTGTAATATGCTTGTATTTAAATGGTGTGATTTTCTTCTTTAATAACATTGAAGATTTTTGGCACTCTTCCATGATTATCTGATATGTTGAGATTGCTTATCTTGTTTTTTGAGCTGCTTGGGATCATTTCCTTTGCACATATATTTCTTTTCTTACTTTCTAATAATATATTCTTTTTATTAAATATCAAATAATGATAAAAAATGATCTGCAATGCTCTTTGAAGTTTAGAGACACTAAGATGCAAATTGAGGGGGTTGGGTTTAGTGAAAGGGACTAGTCCTTCACAACATAGTGAACTAAGGTTCAAATCCCCATTAGGGAAAGTGCTCATGTTTAGTGCTTAATTGTGCCTCGAACAAGATTGCCTCCATTAAGACACCTGTGAGCAATAAAAAAAAAACTGTTATTTCTAATATATTTTTTGGAATATAGTTTTACTACATCTTCTAGAAATTGTGGAAGATGTTAAAGGTGTTTGTGTTCTATATCCTTTGCAAGTATGGTAGGATGATAGTTATAGAAACGTGGTCTTATTGGGTCTTAAAGAGATCTAATAGGTAAACATGTTATTTATAATTGTGGCTGCATATGGAATCACATATTTAGAGTTAATATCATATTTTGCATTCGATACTTTTTAAGGTAGTAAATAATTTTTTCTTTTTTCTTTTAATTGTTGCAATAAAAATTGTTCAATGTTGTTCTTCTAGAAGGAAAAGAAACCAGCCTGAACCTGAAATTTTGTTGTGGACCAACTCTTTCATCTGGGTCTTTAAGCTGCAATTTTAGCGCTCTGACTTTCACCCTAAAAAATAAAAGAAATAAAATTTGGAGAAAATGATGAGTGGAAATGTAAAGTAGGTTTCATGTAAATGATAACTTCAAATCTTAGTTCCTTCCTTGTGCATCAAGATGTGTTGACCTTGTTTCTATCATGCTTGCAGGCACAGTTACTGACGCTAAAAGTTCTCGCGTTCCATCCAGTATTACACAGAATAATGAACTGAAAGTGCAGTCAAATGGTGAAAGTTTTGATTACTCATCATCTTTGGTTCAGAAGGGCAGACAGGATAGTTTTGCTGAGAGCAAGCCTTCTAGAGACGTGGCATTTAATCTGAAAACAAGTAATAAAACTTCAGGCAGCTTGCCAGCATCTTCTGCAAAGGGCAAAGGTAAAATGAGTGAAATCAAGTCTTCCAATGATCGCAAAATTGACATTCAATCCAGTGAAGAATTGTCAGATAGTTTGTCTGCACTGATGAAAGTTGGAGACAGTGGTAGTGAAATTTATTGCTCTTCTAGCAAAGATGTCAGACCTGAAAGTAGTTCTGAGAACATGGCTGTTGATGTAAGAACTAGAAAGTCAGATAATACTATTTCTAAAAGATCTCATCCACAAATGCCTTACAAACCAGAAGAATGGGTGCTCCCTCAACAAGATGAAGATACATTGACGCAGTTGAATCTTGCAGTTGTAAGCCAATGATTTCTTCTATCCTATGTTCAGTTAAAAAAAAAAATCTAAGTATTTTCTCTAAATTTTTAAATTTGTTGATTGTAGGTTGGTCATGTTGATTCTGGGAAGTCAACGCTCTCAGGTAGACTATTACACTTGTTGGGACGAATTACTCAAAAAGAAATGCACAAATATGAAAAGGAGTCCAAATTACAGGTAGTCTCTTTTTTTATAGTGCTTCTAAAACTTAATGTGTTGTATTCATGCACTAATTCTGTCACCCCACCTTTTTCCTTTTTGATCAGGGTAAAGGATCCTTTGCCTATGCTTGGGCACTGGATGAAAGTTCTGAAGAAAGGGAAAGGGGAATAACTATGACAGTTGCTGTTGCATATTTTGACACTAAGAAATATCATGTCGTTGTGCTTGACTCCCCGGGCCATAAAGATTTTGTTCCAAACATGATTTCTGGGGCAACACAAGCTGATGCTGCAATTCTTGTTATTGATGCATCAGTTGGTGCATATGAAGCAGGCATGGATAGTAGCAAAGGACAAACAAGGGAGCATGCACAGCTTATCAGAAGTTTTGGTGTTGGCCAGGTTATTGTTGCAATAAATAAGATGGATGCTGTGGGATACTCTAAAGATCGGTTTGAGTTAATTAGACATCAATTGGGAGTGTTTCTTCGGACATGTGGTTTTAAAGACTCTTCAATATCATGGATTCCCTTAAGTGTCATAGAAAATCAAAATTTGGTGTCATCTCCTTCTGATGTTCGTTTCAAATCCTGGTAAGTCATTTCATTACCATGGGTAAGATCTTTGTGTGGTCATAGTGTTGGCATAATTAGAAGTTAACAATTGGAATAGAATGCTTGAGTATCTACTGTTTAATCAACATTTTATCCGGCAAATTTCCAGGAGAGAATTACTTTTAAGCCCTCCTTGTGTGTTTCTTTATGGAAGGGATTGGAAAGCAATTTGGACGGCCTGGGTTGTTTTCTTTTGTTTGAGGAGGATATCTTGTCCTCTGTTTTTGCACTTTCCTATTACTCTTTCATCGGACTAATAGATTCTTATATCATGTAAAAATAGAGGTTGAGGGTTAATGTTGTATACATCATTATTGAGCTTTTTTACACCATATATTGATTGGCCCCTCATTCTCTCTCCCGACTTTCTTCTTATATATGCTTATCTTGATTTTCAACAGGTATAAAGGACCCTATCTGTTAGATGCTATTGATTCGCTCCAACCTCCAACTAGAGAATTATCAAAGCCTCTACTAATGCCAATATGTGATGTTATCAAGTCACCCACGCTTGGACAGGTCTCTGCTTGTGGTAAATTAGAAGCTGGAGCTCTTCGGATTGGATCAAAGGTACATGATGGAGCAGTATTATTAAAAAGGCTCTATATATTGTCAACTGAAAAGTCAAATTAGTCATCCTCCAAATTTAAGTTCTTTGAAGCTGAACTTATCTAGAACTTTTCTGAGGTCTTTCGTAGCCATTCTTAGTTCTGAAGCATAATTTTTTGTTCATGATTGACCATCCTCCTGACTTTGTACCAACCTCAAGTACCATCTTTTGTCTGTCCCTAGAACCGGAATTGCTCTTGTCCTTGTCAAAAATAATCTTCTATATACCATGTTACCTTTCATGTCTGGTTATGATCAGTTGAATAGGTATGCATACCTGTCTTCTTGTTATTCCTTCCCCTCTTTTGGGTTCAACCTTGGGATATAGTGCTGCTGTTATTGGTTGCTAAGATTTGCAGGACTAGTCTTTAAAATATTGTATTTGATTATTACTTCGTTCTGATTAATATATAGTAATGCTCATAATGAATTCATATGCCTCAACTTTTCTCCTATCCCGTGGAAAAAAATTATTTATTTTTTTTCAACTGTCTGAAATTTTAGGTCTTAGTTATGCCTTCAGCTGTTTTGGGGACAGTTCGCGCATTGGAGCGTGATTCTAATGCCTGCACTATTGCAAGAGCTGGAGATAATGTAGCTGTCACGTTGAATGGTGTAGATGCAAGTCATGTAATGTCAGGAGGAGTATTATGCCACCCTGATTTTCCTGTTGCAATTGCAAGTCATTTGGAGTTGAAGGTGCTTGTGTTGGAAGGTGCAAATCCCATATTGGTAGGATCGCAGGTAGGAACTATGTGTAAGATCTCGCTTGTTGCTTATTTTATGGAAGAGACAAAGGAAAAATTCAATTTTTTTTTTTTATTTCTTGTGCAGTTAGAGTTTCATATACACCACGCCAAAGAGCCTGCTAAAGTGTCAAGCATATTGTCAGTACTTGATCCAAAGACTGGGAAGGTGACAAAAAAGTCCCCTCGCTGTCTCATTGCAAAGCAGAGTGCGGTAGTTGAGGTAAATAAACAAAAAAAAAAAAAAAAACTGTCTTAACAATCTCTCTCTCTCCCCCTCTCTCAGACACTGCACAAATATGGAGTAAATTTGGTTGTCTCTGATTTCAGGTAATTTTGCAAGAGCCAGTCTGTGTGGTAGAATCATCTATCTGTAAAGCTCTTGGAAGGGTGTCTCTAAGAGCATTAGGAAGAACAATTGCTGTTGGACTTGTTACCCGAATAATTGGAGAGCAAGATTAATCTACGAAATTACTGAGGCTTTAGTAATCATTTTGGCAGCTGTATGATTATTGGATGGGTTCATGAGCCACTATAAAAACTGGAAACTACACGAGAATGGTGAAGATTTTTGAGTGCTTTTCACCATAAATTAATGTATCATAAAAGAGCAGTCTCCCTTGATACCTCGGGATCATGTATTGTAGCGAACAAGTTTTGTGAATTAGATAAACAGTGCAAGTTTCTTCATATATATTTTTTTTAATGCCTAGTATTTACTTTTTGTCATAACCTTGAGCGTAGAAATAGTTGAAGAAAATCGAAATCTGGCTTGCTAGTGGGTCCATTTTGATTTCATATATCAAGTCAAGTTGGAATACCATGAATAATTGAAGAAAAATTATTGGTGCCGTTTCTGAGAGAAGTTGTTATTTGTTCAAAGTTGATAGGAAAGAATTGTACAGACCAACAATAACTCTCGTAAGTTTCTAAGGTTTGGTCAATGGTGTTCAAGAGACTAAAAATTGAATTGGTTATTTAATTAGTTAAGATATTGATTTAAGAGTTAATGGTTAAAATTATAGTTGAATTGTGATTAAAATAATCATGAATAAAGAATTTTATTAAAACAATTAAGACGCTGATTTAACAGTTTATCAATTTAACTGGTTGGGTTAATTCAGATTGTTATATTATACTAGTGTTAGAATTCAGTTCAATGATAAATCTTATAAATCTCCTGTGGGAACGGTACGGACGAATAATGGCATGGTTAATACCATTTATTATTTCTTTTTTGGACTGCCTTAGTAGCAAGATTTCTCCCTAAGCTTTGCTTTTCGGTAGCACGTCCGAATCATTGAATTACAAAATTATATTTTATCATTGTTCAACGATCTATCAAAAATCAAATCAAATCAGAATATATATTGGTATATAAAACATCCTAATATATAATTATTAACATATAAAAAATACACAAATCTTGGTTTAAGCGCTTCAACTCTTGTTTATCTTAAAACAATATTGTACACTACGTTGTTATATACTCATGATCCAACATACTTGGTTCCTTTTTTTTCCCCCGGCCAACAACTTAGTTTGTTCGAATCACTTGATATTCAATATTTCCTCCGATCGGCTTATCCACTTAAAATATGAATTGACAAGAAAAAATATTATTAAAATATTTATATTTAATATGAATGAAGTTAACAATTTATTAAATTTTTAAAAAGAATCAGTGAGTTTTAAAATTTTTAATTTTGATAAAACATATTAAAAATAACTTATAAATAAAATAAAATAGAATATATTTAAAGAAGAGAGAGACAGAACAACATGGAGTATGGCTTTCAATGTGTAATTGGAAATGTTTGATTTATATTTTTCCTTGTACTTTAAAAGATATTTCTTTGATCTTATTTATAAGATAGATATTTTATTTATTTTGGGCCAAAACAAGTATTTGTTTTAATTTTACTTACAAAACATTTCAATAATTATTTTATTTATTTTGCCTTTTTTTCTTATTAAATGTTGAGAATAATATTAAATATTAGAGTATTCCATTTTTAGAAATTTGTCAAATTTTTAAACAGATTTAATAAAATTAAAAAAATTTCTTGATTCTAATAAAAGTACTAAAAATAATTTACAATAAGATGCAAAATAATACACACCCACACTTGTAATATGGATAATACTTTCTTCAATCCTATTTATAATGTAATGAGAGAAAAAATTTTCCAACCTTATTTATAAATCACATTATTAAGTTTTTAATACAAATTTTTCAATTTACCTTTCATTAAATATTGATGGACTAATATTAATAATTAATATGGAGAAAATTAAAAACTTATTACACTTTTATATAAAGTTAATTTTAAGATTTTTCCTTATTCCAATAAATCATATTGAAAATAAATTATAAATTGAATCCAAATAATTATAGTTTCTTTTTGAGGAAGCATTAAATTCACGCGGACAGATTGATTATATTGGCAGCCAAAGGTGCCACAACACAATACATATATCTAAAAGGTGATTAACTAGGTCTTTTAAGAAATAAGAATTACTTTTTCCAGCTCAAAAAATGGGACATCTACTACAAAGCTTTGGTGCAAAATATAAAGCACTTTACATAAAATTAATAGCCATCAAATTTATATTAATTACATTATATCTCAGAAAAAGTCACATAATAACCTTTTCATCGAGCTGTAGCCCTCATTGGTGGATCCATTTTTGTTTATAAGGTACTCACTCTACTACTTGTTATATTTTTTTATTTATAAATAAAATCACATATCCCAATAATCATTTATTATGATTTTTTAAATTACCCACATAAAGTCGTAATTTTTATTCATAAAAAATATCTCTATTTTAATTAAATAATTTTCATTCATGATAAACAGCTTTATTTTGATTAAATATAAAGGTATATAATCCAATTTTTTTTTTTCAGTTACAATTATTATCGTTGATTGATTTTTTAAAATTGTGTGATAAAGTTATTACCTTCTGTATGTCCATAACATTCAAACAGAGGGAGTACTGCAAATGGAAACAGCAAAACTGCTTTCACGTGCATCAATGCACTGAGTCGATAAAAAGCCGTGCAATTCTGAGGCAGCGTTGCGGATGCATTTTATTGTGATATTCGACCACAACTAATAACTTTCCCCGCTTGAGGATTTAACTTTTCTGATGTCATCTCCCTATAGTTGAAAAACAGACTAACACACGTCAACCATCATGGAGACGCAGGCTTCTCAGTCCAAAATTGGATTATGATTCAAATACCATCAAATTATGATTCATAAATGTATTATCTCCCAAAAACTTGTAGGAAGCCAAACTATGCATCAGACATGAATAGTTAAGATCACCACAAACATCACAACGTGTCAACGTGTACATGCCCTGGTGCTCATATCTCAAAGCATGCACACATTCATTTTCCCCCTTTTTAAGACACCCACATCATTCTATCTTCAAAATTAAACTCCTATAAAAGCTATCGAAAAAAATAAAATAAAACGAGACTCTAATAATGAAAACCAATTCATCATTTCTTACCATGACACAGGTATTCATGAAATTCAGCAACATTGTTACCTCAAAAATCAAAACCATTTGTAGCCATGCTCAACATCTAAGCATCATGGAGGCCTCCACACTGGAATATATTTATCAGGCTATTCAAAGTTCTTTTTTGGAACATGTCATTTCAAGCCACACCACAAATGCATCTATACGACTCAGCATAGGATCTAGAAACCTCACATTAGAATGCATTTGCTGTGTTGCTCTGTATTCTGTAAAACAGTCCTTACGGAACAACACTACAAATGCATTTTATTGTGAAAGTTCAAACACACCATGAAACACTCCACTGCTTCGAGCGATGGTTTTGTGAATGCTGTGGTCCAGAGGGAATCAGTTTAACACCTAACAAGACAAATTTATATTTATCATAAGCAAACGAAAGGAAGAAGGTCATGATTAAAGAACTATAAGGCAAATCAAAATAGAAATAACAATAAACAAGAGGATCACTTATCACCAATCATACAGAAGCAGACTCCTTAGTCCAAATTTGTTGACTCAGAAATTGATCATGAGTTATTTTGATTGAATGAAAAAGAAAATACTAAACACTGCGAGCCCCACAAAGAAATCACAGCACATAAAACATCATTGCAGTAAATAGCCTCAGAATTGCAGAATAACAGCAAGGCTTAGAAGCCATTCAGTCCCGAAAGATGGTGTGTTTTGATAACTGATATCATCATAGGCTATATTATAGCTATCCAATGACACAGTAAAATTTCCAAAAAATATGAAAAAATTAATGAAAAACGTGATCAATGAACACAACCAACAAACACAAATAAAACAATTAAGTATCCAAAAATTCAAATGTATGTCTCATGGTCAGTCCCAAGAAATAAATTTGAATGTCTCATGGCCAGTCCCAAAAAGTAATGGCAACAACGCTGCTCTACAAGGCGATGGAATATGAGACAAGAACCAACGGAGGAATGACCATCAACGTCAGTGTACATTGATATGTAACGTTAACTTGAAAACATGCAAACACAGGGAGTTTGCTCTCAATAAAAGTAAGAGATCTGAGTAAATCCCCCGTCACCAAAGAACTAGATATACTTATCAGTGATTGTAATTGCAAGCGAACTACAGATAGAGCCACATAATAGTAGAATAACATCTGTATGAGATATGTGATATCATCATTGGGTAAAAGAGAAAGATAATGCACAAGCCTCTAAATATGGCAAATTCGTTGACCGATACTATTATGACAGCTCAAAAAAACATAATTAAAAATCAATAGAATAAAAGAAAGTTTAAGAATGTATGTCCCATGGCCAATCCCAAGAAGTAACAGCAGCTACGCTGCTCCACAAGGCGATGGAATATGAGACGAGATCGACGGAGAATCTACCAAGCGAGAGATCCGTCAACGTCGACAGACATTTATATACGACGTTAACTTGGGAATATGCAAACACAGGTCGTTTGCCCCCAATAAAGTTAAGGATTTGGAAAAAATCCACCGTCTCAAAACGACTACAAACGCAGATCTAAGTCTAGAAACTGCAAATCTAATTGACAAACATAGCAAATAGCAAAATGAATGAATTACCTCGAAAACTTCCCTGTCGAGCATCGCCGGATAAGAGGGAGATCTGCAGCTGTGGAAATTATGTCTCGTTTTAAAGAGGCCTAAAGGCGAAACCCTAGAAGAGAACCAATTTTTTTTTTTGGGGTAAAAAGAAGAGATCGATTTTTTTTAATATAGTTAATTATTAACTATTAACTATTTACTCGTGCATCCTCATTTTTTTTTCTTGGTTGTTTCCACAACTAGAATCTTCTTTAACTTAATACGCAAGCTTTCTCTCTCTAGGTTTTGACTTAATGGGCGAGTTCAGAGCAAAATTTTACTTGATTTAATTTAATGATAAATGTTATTTAATATTTATTAATAATTAATAATAAATCAATTACCTATCGTCATTCAATTAATCAATTTTTCTTCATTCCAAATCCTAAGCTATATAAAAATCCTTCAATTTTATTCAACCCAATTTAACTTAAAAATGTTTGATCCTCTTTGGTCATGTTAAAAATTGATCATTTAGGACTGAAAATATTAAAAAAAATTAGACTATTTTTTGGGATTGGATTGAATATGAGAGCGATCATTTGAACCATTTGGTCAATCTGATCCTATTAAATTTATTTAATATAATTATAATTAATTTATTAATTATTTATAATAATAAGTTAAGACTATTAATAATTCAATAAGTTTGGTTTCTTGCATAGTGGTACGCTCAGACTAATAATTTAATAATTTGAATTACTTGGATTATAATTGAAATATTTTTTTTTATTGTTAGAAATTATTATAGATTTATTATGATTATAAGTGTTTTAATTAGGTTAAATGAATTATTGTCCTGACTAACAATATTAGTCTTCTAATCTTATAGATCAAATCTAGTCTTATTAATTTTTAAGTTATCATTAGACCAAATTGAACTATAAATTACCTAATCCAATTATTTTCATAAAAGAGATTAAAATTTAAGTTAAGTCGAAATCAAATTTCATCCAATTCTTTGCACAACCTTACCAAATCTTGATGGAAAAAAAATATGAAGTTATTAAAGATAAATGCGGAATAAAGCTGAATTGTGGGGGCCACAATAATATATTTTAATCTAAATATCTTAAAATTGAATTCGAATTAAATATTTTACTACTTATAAAAAAGATAAAATAAGTGTTTAAATTTAAATTAAATTTTGTTTGAGCAGAAGCTTTTTTAATTTAATTGAAAAAAATATGTTAAGTACTATACATGTTGATTTGTTTGACGTTTTCTTTTCTTTTTTATTTTTTGATAAAAAATGGTCAATTTCTTGTTTTGAAATGGATAAGTTGTTCAATTTTAAATTTATAATTTTATAAATTTAAGTATACATATTTTATTTAAACAATTATACATATTGATATTACATATTAATTTAATTTAATATTAAAATAAAATAAAAATAAATAAATATTTTTTATAGTATATTTTTTTGGCCAAATATTTTTGATGGTATATCATGCATTAATAAATATTTTTTTAGTTTTATTTGATTCTGAAAAATTTATCATAATTTTTTCTTACAATTATTTTTTTTGCCTGATTTTCGTAACATATTGGCGTAATGTTTTTATATATTTTCATTTTAAATAGTTTAACAATTTTTAATATTTGTTAGTTTGGAAAATTCCTAAAATGCCGTACATTTTACGCGTCAAAGAAGATAAAACCCTAGGATTACACTGCTTTTAAATCCATATCTTCCCACTGCTTCTCTCTCTTTTCGTCAAGTTGCGAGGTTTGCGTCGGCGCTTTCACACTCTCTTCTCATTTTTATGCATCATAGATCTGCGAGTTCGGCGTTCCCTGGTGAAATTAGGGTACGCTATTTTTTGAAGCCCTAATTCTCTGTTTTTTTTTTCGTTCTATTCCTTTGGCGTTTTGTTTGCTATGATCGACGAAGGTAGGGGGTATGATTCGGGAGACAGAATTGTGCGCGTGTTGTGGTTCTTTTTATTTCATTACGGCATGGGACGAAGTTTATGACTTCGAATATGTTTCGATGGGCCGTTACTGATGCAAACCTTCCCCATTTGTTTTAATTTTTGTTATCGAGTCGAATTTTCCTGGATTTTGAGTAATTTAGGAGTCGGTGGCTTGACACATTTACAAACGAGTTTCTTTTTCGATGAATGGGCTTATGATGTCGACTTTTGTTCGATTGGTGTTTCCCTTACCGTGTCAATTTCTAATTCTTTCTTTCAGATTCATGGCCACCACAGATTGATATATAATGATATATATTAGCTGCCCCTTAATTGGTTAGATTTGCGCGATGAGGGAATTATGTAATGACTCAAAGATTCAGACGGACCCCTACTTACAATTAGATAAATATAATGAGGTATTACAGATTGGTAATTGATCCTGTGTCTCGAGAAACTACTGCTCGTAACTTTTGGAAATTTTTTGTTTGATAGGGATTTTAAAAGCCAGTAGTAGGAAACAATTTTTTTCAATTAAAAAATATTTTTTTCCAAAAGAACAAGTTTGTTCTGTTTCTGTGGTTCTGACATTTAAATTAGACCTGCATAGGTTTGCCTCTGTCTTCTCTTATGTTTGGCCTATATTTGACATGTGACTGTATTGCAGGCTTGATCTCCTTGCCACAAACTGGTTGAATTTATGGTCTTTTGAGAACTTGGATACCTTGACAGTAACCTCACACAACTTGATTTAGTCCATCACTATGATCGCGACAGAATCCGTTGTACCTATCAGAAAACTGAAGATTAAATTTCCTTCCAAAATTATTGAAGTTGATCCTGTGACAAAATGTGAGTTCCAGCAGAACTTGTCTACCCTCAATGAAAATGGGTGTGGTAGTCTGAAGGAGAAGTCCTCCAATAAGCGGAAACCACAAGTAAGTATTGTGGGCCAAAAGGAGAAAAGGCAGAAGTTAGATCGGAAAATGTCTCTGCAGTGTGTCTCCATTCTTAAGAGTCTGATGTCTCATCCATATAGCTGGGTTTTTAGTAAGCCAGTGGATCCTGTAGCATTGAACATACCAGATTATTTCACAATCATATCTGAACCCATGGATTTAGGCACAATAAAAACGAAGCTGGAGAAACATGTGTACTATGGCATTGAGGAATTTGCTGCTGATGTCAGGCTGACCTTTTTGAATGCTATGACGTATAACCCTCCTAGTAATGATGTTCATTTAATGGCAAAGGAACTGAAAAAGATTTTCGAGAGGAAATGGAAAGAATTGGAGAAAAAATGGTCTTGTGAAGTTGAGCATGGAAAATGTGCAGTTGGAACTATGAAGGAAACTGTGAGAAAAAGTTGTAATGGGGGGCTATCCCTGCAAAAGGAACTTTCTTCCATAAAGGTGCCTGAACAGAATGGTATTCAGAAGAGGAGCTCCTTTGCTGTAAGAGGGGATAAGGTAAGTGTTTTTTCCTACAAGGAAAATGGATGTTGAAATGCTGAGTAATATGAGAAACTTCTGCTTTTGATGCTATATAATTGATGCTTTTGTCAGCTCTCTGTGTTTGTCACTGCATGTATTTGTTTGGGTAGGGTCACCTTAAGATGGTTTTTGTATTTTTGGCCACTATCACCTTTTGTGTGCCTCTTTTTTTGTATCTACGGAATACATTTTTTTAATTTGTACATCTTCAACCCATAGGCGGATGTTTTCAAGTCAGCACAGGTTCCTCGTAGATTAACTGCTAAAGGCATACTTGAAGGTATGAAACTTTTGAGAGTTCAATTTGGACTTTGTTTTTATATCTCTAAAATGGAGCTAATAGCTGTGGATTTTACAGGCAGCAAAGGTAAAAATGGGACGCATATTTCTGGTTGTGCAAAAGCCTGTCCTTTGACTCCTGTCAGTCACAAATGTAATACATGTGGTGACATTTCTTGCCAATGTGTTCTTCCAAGCAACTCAACATGTGCATCTTCAGGTAGTTAGGCTGACAATCTTCTGGATGTGTCTGCTTGACTGAGTCAATTATTGCCTAATTGACATTTATATGCCTGCATTGGTTTAGATTTATCTTCTGAAGGATCAGAAGAAAGGGATCAACATGCATTTGGTGCTGATGCGATGAGACTGGTGTGGACAACTTTCTTAACGTTATCTTAAATGAAATTAGCTTAACTTCTTTTATGTGAAAATCTTAGAATAAATGATATATCTAATCTTTGAAATATACATAACGTTTGCAGAGGAAGTCTGATCCTGATTCTGATGGTGAGAAGATTTTACTGTTTGTGATATGTCATTTTCTGCTTGTGTGTTACTTTCTTCCTGATTTGGTATGTAAAATATATTGACATAATGAAAAGGGGTTGTAAGTGCTTTGGATAGTGAACATGTATGCTCTACTCAGCATACAACTTCAGCTACTGACTCGTCCACTGGAGAAGGTTAGCTGCTCCTCTGCTTTATTGCTTTAACTGACTTTGCTTTTGTGATGTGAATTAGTGTGGTGCTAACTACTAGCTGGTTTATTATGACTAGTGTGGAATGCTCCTGTTTGTGATGTTCAGCTGTCACCTAAAAAGGCTCTTCGTGCTGCAATGCTAAAAAGCCGCTTTGCAGAGACTATCTTAAAAGCACAACAAAAGACACTCCTTGACCATGTAAGGATGTTGAGTACAGAGTAATTATAAAGGTTACGGGCTTTGCTAACACCTTCTGCCTGCTCTTTTTAGGGTGACAAGGCTGATTTGCTGAAAGTGCAGCAAGAAAAGGAGAGATTGGAAAAGTTTGAGCGCGAAGGTGAATATAACACATCTCTTTATTACGTTGGAATTATTGATTTGATGGCATATAGTATTAGTATTCTTTGTCTAATTTTTATTGCATTTGCCTTATTTCCAACGTACTTTTCCTTTCTATGAAGGAGATTGCTTCCTTTGATGTATTTTCTCAAATTATTTGTCACGGAACCAATTAATATGCGACCTTTCTCTAATTGAGCCGAAGGAGGTGATCCGGACATTTGGGTTATTACCTTTATAGCTGCAATAATTTTCCATTTCCATTGTATTTTTTTTTCAGTGGGGCACCACTCGTTGTGTATCCCTCTCCATATGAGAATTTAGTTCTCATTTTTTATTCTGATTAGAGACTCTGAAACTTGAAGGAGAGATTCTTGTTGGACTACAACTTTTTTTTTCATGATAAGCTGTTTTGTTGGATTGCAAGTTTGCAACTGCTATTTCATGATTAGCTGGTTTTGCATGACAGAGAGAGCTAGGATTGAGGCTCAAATCAGAAGTGTTGAAGCTGCTACGAAAAAGAGGGCTGAGGAAGAGTCCAAGCAACGAAGAGAAAAACAAAGAGAAGCTGCCCGAGTTATGATAGACAAGGTCTCCCCCCCCCCCCCCCAAACAACCCCAAAAAAAAAAAAAACTTTAATATTTCTAGCTCTAGAATCTTGATCCTGGGAAAGCTGAAGTTTAAATCCATTGTGTGCTCATTGTAGGTGGAAAAAACTACGGAGTTTAACTCGGACAGTTTTAAGGAACTTGAAATGTTAAGCGGGTGTGCTCTATCATATCGTGTTCGGAGACAGGTAATTGGATCAGATAGATTCCAGCGGGGAAGCCCCTTGGAACGTTTGGGTTTGTTCTTGAAGAATGAGTACATGGCTGATGAAGATGAGGATGTTCTGAACGGAGGTTGGGAAGAAGGGGAAATTCTTTGAAACGCCTTTTTTGCTGTTCTTCCTGCTCTTGTTAATACATTTTTGCCCAGGGGAACAGACGAAATTGCTGTAAATGCGTATCTATTCTGAAATGAAAGAGCTGCCTACATTTTATCACGGCCTCGGTCTTTTATTTCTTCCTCTCTTTGGGCCACCAGTCCTATATTTCTTATATGTACAGGTTTATGTTCTTGATGCCCAAATCTTGTCCGCGCTTTGATTTGTTTCTTCCTTTTCGTGGTATTTATAATTATTCTTATTTTAATTTGTTTTAAATAAAGTGCAATTGTTTTTGTTAAATCTCTTTGGGTTAGCAGTATTTCCGTGTTTTAGATTTTCTTTGTGCAACGGCCGAGACTGCGCATCTTGTACTCAGGTTGTGAATAAAGCAGATTAATCAGTTCGACCAAAAGTTTATGGCCTCATCATATTGTTCCCATAAGGACATGTTTAGATGACATGTCGGAAACATGATTTTATTATTTTAGAGCAAATTGGACAGATCGGCACAGGCATGATGAAATCACATCTGCCACTTGTTATCAAACGTATCCCATTCAAATCGATTATGAGCAACGCGTGATTTCTTGGCAAAAATCAATTCTGCATTCGGAAGCCATTATAGGTCTACTTTCAGAGAATAAATCCGGCAGCTACATGCTACCGGCTTCACCGATACAACAAAGTGTAAATTGTTCTACAATAGCTGACTCGAAAAACATGACATAGTTCATACAGTGTATTTATTTTTGGCACCTCTGTCATGCTTAGCATCCTCCTGTTGAAATAGCAAGACATCAAAAATTCATTAGCCTCCAGATCAAGAGGGGCACAAACAGAAGCAAAATAGTTGGCAGACTTTCTTACATGAAATATAAATCCAATGGTTCCATTATAATCAAGAAATTCCTTCCACTGTTTTCCAATATTTACCTGTAACAAGAAAAAAAATCAACTATACATATATACACACAATCAGAATTTCCTTGTACTATTGTTACTTCTAAGCATTTTAACAGTAAGATTCTGTATAAAACCAAAATACAACAGTATCGCAGGTATCTTCCTTAGTCGGGAGCTATGTTGCCACCAGTGGGGTGTCGCTCATTTCCTCCATTGATGCACATTTCACACATAGCATCAGATGAGATGCATGACACAATCCTAACTTTGCCATCCTCTTAACAAGTACCGCTCTTGGAATATAATATATGATATTGATAACTATTTCACAGTTCTCAAATATTTCCTAAAACATATTACATCTTTCCAATTATATGCTCTATAATAATGATAATTGAAATTTCAATTCATCATATTTTTAAAAAAATAATAAATGAAGTAGGAGTATAATTGAAAAAATAATTGTAAAAAACTATTTAATATCCTATATCTTGAACCAAACAAGCTTATAAAAAATGCCTTATATGCTGGTCCGGAGAGATTAAATACAACAAAACTACTGTTCACAACTGATAATGAAAATCATCATCTAGTAAATTTGGACAGAAATTTTGCTCTCCCCACGAGAAAAATAGACAAACTTTTCAACACCCGAAAAAGTCAGAAAATGTTACCTGAGCTGCTTCATCAGAAGCATTCTTGGTCCAAATAGAAACTCTATCTTGCTTGCCTCTAACATTTACTACCGCTCCACAAATTTCATCTCCATGATCAAATTGTTCGCCAATCATTGCCAGCAACTGGAGTTAGCGTGACAGAATGTTAGTTCATCACGAAGCATTCTCTAAAATTAGTCAATGTTTAAATAAATTAGTCCTTCAACGTTTATATATCATAAATTCTAAACCATACCGTATACAACCAACAGGTATCAGATTTCCCCTTGGAAAATGTGACAGTCCATTTTCCTCCATTAGCACAGACAGGGTCCTCCCATTTTGGCTCAATTTTATCTTTGAAACAATAAAAATCTGCTCCTACAGCCAGCTTGCTAGGACGATGTATGTTGTTGTAAACACTGAATGAACATTTGTAGCAACAATAATCAAACAGTAGAAGTAACTATGAAGTTTAAGGTTGTAAAGAAAACTGCTTAAGAAAAACTAAATAAACTCTGCCCTTTGAAATTGAATCAGATTAAAGAAAACTATATAAAGCTAAACCATAGGCTTTAACAATACAGTTCAGCACTTCCTCAAGGGCAAATAGTGTAAATAGCATGGTTTGTGTCCATCAACATAAAATATGGCGTTTAAGATTGAAAAACATAAAACTGCAGCAGTTATAATTGACAGTTCGCATGAAAAATTACAAACAGATCAAGCAGTGTTCAAAGCCAGTGACTTCAAAAGTTTACATGGATTAATGTGATATTGTGGTGATGCAATATCTATAAACACAATCAATATTAGCTGTAGCCTAAATCTACAGGTTTATATTAACAAACGTCATGGTACATGTGACCAGAAACATGTAAAAGATAGAAAAGGCAAGATAATCAGAGTTAAGGGCCCAGGACAAATCTTCAAGAAACATGTTATGTTGTAATGTACTGATAAGTTCTGAGAGGTTATCACAACAAGCATTTGAAGATAATTATGATCTGTAAAATTTAAACCCATCCAGCATTTCCAACCCTTTTGTGTCAACAATGCAAGTTGTCATAAAAAAATGGAAAACAAATGATGACTTTATTGGCATCTTCATGTGGCATCTAGAATGCAATGAAGCATTTGAGATGTTTGTTCTAGGTAAAGAGATATCTACGAGGTTAATTTATAGGTTGCCATCATTTCCAGGCATCTTCATCACCAACACCCCCCCCAAAAAAAAAAATTAAAAAACCAAAAAGAAGGCATTAAAATTGTGCATATCCTTGATTATTCCATTCTGTCAGCTTTGATTGCTTTTAGCTGCCAAGCTAACCATGTGAATCTAAAATTCCATGTATGTTATCGTTTCACTTTCCAATCCCCTAGCCATTCCCTACCCAAAAAATAAGAAATGGAAGGAATCTGAAGAGAAGCAAATTGCATCATTTCAACCCGAGACTAAAGAGAAGGGGGGGAAAGGACATTTTGATTCCAAGGAAGGAACAAAGCACAAACCATGCCACCAAATATTAACAACAACATTCTATCCATGAGTCACCCGAAAGACTTTGCACCCATGGCCACAAGCATTTTTTTCATCAATTACACAAATTAAGAAAAAAAAAACTAAGGTCCGTAGTACAGGGAAATCCCCGAAACTCATTGGCAAATAACTCTGCACCTTTAGAACTTTAAATAGGCCTAGATTATGTGTAAATAATTGCTTGGCGTTAGTGACTCCATTGTTTCACTATCTTGTGACATATTATGAAGTTAACCGCACGTGACTTAAAACTCTAGAGATTAATGGACAAAAAATAGTTTGGGGGCCATCTTATCATATGTATCATCAAAAAATTAACAGATATCCTCGTGGCGGAGATTATCTGCACAAAATCTGGAGGTTGGGGAATCAGTAAGTGCTTTAGGGTCAAGTTAACTACACAAATCATCTACATAACTCGAAAGTTCCAGAAGTCATGTGTTTTTCGACAAAGGAAATGAGTTCCTTGTTGCTCCAGGTTGTCTATCTCACAAACCTCAACACTATTAACAATCTGATGCACTAAAACTCTTCACCCACGATTAATGTCAGCCAACTCAGTAAGAACCAGACATAAAAACTCAAATCATCCAACCAACTAAAACTAATGTCCCAAGAAGCACTTTTCTGCATTATAAAACATTTTTAACTGAATTTCACAGCTCTAATAAATAATTAACTATTTTTAAAATAATATTATCTTTTTATATTTAAAGACTTTATAATAAATATAAATTTATAAGAACACTTAAAAAAATAATTACACTCAAAAGAATAAAAATATTTTATATTTTTTAATATTTAATTTTAAAAAAAATATCTTTAAATTTTTTAATAGAAGGAATATGTGATATCAACTTCCTCAGTAGCCAAACAAACAAAATCCACATGTAATAAAGAAAAAAGACAGGAAAATGACCTTACCCAAAGAGAAAAAAAAAAGGATAGGGGGACGGCCAAAAAGGGAAAAAAAGCCTGACCTCCAAAACTCCTCAACAGTACTGAAGGTATAGATGCGTCGAATAGAACTTCCCCAAGCGGTTTGCTTGGACTTGGCAGAGGGATTATCAAACCAAAAGGTCCAAGAATTCTCAAGCGGGTGATGCTGATGCACGACGGCGGAAGATGCCTTTGAAGTACTTGAGTCATCTTCTCCGACGATCTCTCCCTCCTCGAGCTCATCCTCGTCGGAGTCACGAACCCTGGGGTTAGGGTTTGTACCACTGGTACCGATCTGATCGTCGGTAATAGTAGAATTTGGCGTATCTTCTGCAGCCATTTTCCCTTGTTTTCTTGGTGCAAGATTATGACTCTCTCCCCTCTTGCCTCTTTCTTGAAGCAGATGAAAATGCTCAAGGGTACATTCTGATAATTAGGTTCGCAAGTATTATTGGTCTGGGCTGGGTTCCTTTTTGGCCCAATGGAATTTTTGGGCTAATTTAAATTGGGCTGAAACTCTGTAGTCCTTTAATCAGGTCCATTAAATATTTAAATCTACCCACACCTTTTTTTTTTTTTAATGTTCATGTGAAACCAAGGTTGGTCCGGTTGATAAAAATTTAGTCCATAATTTATAAAATTGTGGAATTAAATTTTATTATCAATGTAAAAATTTTATTGATAAATAATTTATAAGTACATCTACAAGCATTTTTGAACTTGGATACATGTCTTAACTTTGATAAGCAAGTGAAGTTACCAACAATTGTTGTCTTAGTGAAAAAAGTAATGATTGCTTAAACATGAGGTTTCAAGTTTGAGTGTGCTAATGCAAAAAATATATTTGAAAAAGTTACCTCCAATTAACTGACAGTGCTTAAATACTTAATCAGATATCGTGTGGAGTTTGTATTTCCTTCATTTTTTTTAAATAAAAATTGTTCTTAACTTTATGAAGCGATAGATATAGTGTTTGAGATTCATTTGAATGGAAAAGTGGGAAATATGTGATAAAAAGTATAATATTTATTGAAGATGATTGTGTTGAATTGTAATTAGGCATATTGTTCATTTATGTAATATTTTAAGTTTACCATTTAAAGTTTAAGCTTAGGATGTTTCCTCAAGTTTGAATCCAGGCTTAAGGTTATTATGAATCATGAGAACGAATGGAGCTGAATAGGAACAATGGAATGGAAAATTTTTTTGTTTGAAGCTTTCAAATATATTTTTTAATCATTTAAATTTGCAGTATAAGTTTTTAAATAGTTTTTTTAAACATTTCCTCCCATTTGTATGAAGATATCGAATTTGTATGATATAATTATTGTCACCTTCGTGACTTGATTGTGCGAGGAGACACATTTGTCCATAAAAAGTAGAAAGATATAGAAAGCCTTGATATATCTATAATAATTGATATCAAGATAAATATTCAGTTGAAGTTATATTTACTTGAGAAATAAAATAATGAAGAATTTCACTTCTCAGTACTTTATCAATCATGTTACCATGTGTATTATTTAAATTAAGCTTGATATTACTTTGGGTTTGATTTGGATAATAAATAGTGTTTAAAATTATTTGAAAATAATCACATGTTTCGGCATCTGATTATAATTTAATTTGGACTTAAAATGATATATTTGAATTGTATAGGGTCCAAATTAGATATCGGGCCAGACTGGACCCAAATAGTTTGGCTTATGTAAGGTGCAATGTTTCGCATCATCTGTCAAGGTGCATGATGCTTCTGCTGCAACCGACGACGCAAAATCTGCATTGATGCGTCTGTTCGCAACAGACATGAAGAGGAGAGAAATTGGGAGAGTTTGGTGTGGTTTTTTAATGGCTTTACTAAGATTTGGAGTTCCTAACCCTGGAGCACGATTATAGGGCTACAGTTGCTCAAGGTAACTCATCTAAGCATTTTCCTGCATACTCTCACTTTTTTAAAGCTTCTTTAAACTTTGGTTAGCATTGGGATTTCATTTTTAGAGTTAACTAGCCCTTAGATTTAAACTGAGTGTTTTGAAATTAAATGGGTATTATTTAGGTTATTTTGATGTCAATAAATATGGTAGGATGATTATATTTGAAACCCTAAACATTGTGAAGTGATTTTTAGTGATGATTTCGGTATGCAAAAGTTAAATAAGTAATTAATTAATATAGTGAAGATTTTGAATTCGTTTGGGGGTTTAAATGGTTCATGGTAAGTATTTAATGAATAAAGTTTATTTGTGAAGCCACTTAGTCTGCAAAAAATCAGTGTAAAATTTTGAAGCGTTACATGTATAGCTATTATTCAAAATGATGGCGAAATCAATGGAGATATTTCACATAGAATTCAAGCTGGGTGGTTTAATTGGAGAAAAACTAAAGGAGTTATTTGTGACCGTAAAGTGCCTAATAAACTTAAAGGAAAGTTTTATCGTACTGCTATCAGACCGACAATGTTATATAGTAGTGAATGTTGGGCTCTAACGGGACAGCAAGAACATAAAGTTGGAGTAGCAGAGATGAGAATGTTACGATGGATGTGCGGACATACACGTAAAGATAAAATTCGAAATGAGCACATACGTGAAAAAATGAGGGTGGCACCTATTGAGGAAAAAATGGTAGAAAATAGATTGAGATGGTTTGGGCATGTACAAAGAAAACCAAGGGAGGCACCAGTGAGAAGAGTGAAACATATAACTTTGAGTCCGATTAAGAGAGGTAGAGGAAGGCCTAAGAGAACACTCTTGGAAGTTGTTGAACGTGATCTCTTAATTAATAATATTTCTAAAAGCTTAATAAATGATAGAGCACAATGGCGTCTTGCAATCCATGTAGCCGACCCCACCTAGTGGGATAAAGGCTTGTTGTTGTTGTTGTTGTACATGTATAGCTATGCTACATATTTTACAAGAATTTATAATTATAAAGCTTGCGCGCTTGATTACATGTCGGATTCAAAATTTGAATCCTACATCCTCTCCCCAAGCATGAATGAAGCCTGGGAATTTAATAAGTAACGAGTAATCATAATACAATACACAATTTACAGGTCTTGAAACATCATTGAAAAAGATAACAAAATGCTCAAGTATCAAGAAGAACACTTCAAGAAGATCAAAAAATTAATGAAGATATGGACCGGATCAGATTTCAATTGAGCTTTTCTTCTTGGTATAGATTCAAGACTGCAAATCCCTTCTATCTTTTTGGCTGGTGCTACATTTTAAACAAACCCCATAATTAATAAGAATATTTAACCAAGCAGATTACGAGAGAACGAAGAAATCAAAAGCTTTTTGGTTGAGTTCAAACCTTATTAGAAAGGTATGAAGGACCTTAATAACAAAATTAAACATTGTGAAGAAGCAGCAGCAATGTGTTGCTTTTATGAATCAGAACTAGCTCCCATCTGTTGGACACTACCTGCAACAAACCCATTAAGTGATAAGAAAAGATCAAAAATAGAAAGGATAAAAAAAAAATACATAAAGAAACTTGTCAAAAATGTACCTTCAATATGATTGAATAATGTGGAGCATCTCTGCATAATTTTGAGACCAAAAGGATTACTTCATTAATCTTTATAGTAATGGAATTGTAAATAAAAAGGACCATGTAAACGAGTTATATCTTCTTATTTTTCTGCGTAGGAGGAGCAATAAGTAGCAAAAATAAAAAATTAATGCTTTGACCTACATCAAAATATATATATTTTGCCAGCTATGTTCTCAAATATTTGCCAGCAATAAGATTATTACCTGAATTTAATTCATGAAGTTGCAAGTTTATAAACGTGTTTATCTTTTGTTTTTTTGTGTACGGTGAGCAGTGAGTAGCTAAATTAATGAATTAATATGCTTTGAGCCAGATCACACACACACACACACATAAATATATAAATATAAATATATTTGCTAGTTATGTTTGAACATTTACAATAATTTAAAAGAAACACGAGATTGTTACCTTAATTTAATTCACGAAGTTGCAAATTATGATACTTAAGTTAGTTCTTAAAATGTGTACTTATATATAGTCATTTAATTTCATTTGGAAAATAATAAAAATAGAGTATAAAGTCACTATAAATATAAATACACAACATATGAAATTATAAAAAAACAATCATATCCTAGAAGTTAAACAAGGAACGAGACAACTGACGTGGGAAATCTTCCAATCCAATAAATACCATGCGGGTGATTAAGGATTTTCATAAAACTCAAAAGTAAAGTTGCATCAATTGGAACAAGGGAGTGAGAATAAGTACCTTGTGGATAATTGTATCTCATATCAGGAATTTATAAATCAAAATTATCGGATGAGTGGGATGTGGGATATGCGGCGCATAAGATCTTCATCCTTCTTGAGGTATTTTTCTTCCAACAAAGGACAAACCCAAATGCGAAGCTCTCTTAAAGAAGAAGGCAGATTTTCTCCTGACATTTTCTCCAGCTTGGGACAAAACATGATGTTGAGTTGTTGGAGAGAGGTTAGGTGCTCAAGTCCTTTGCAATCCAACGTCTCCAATTTCTCGAAGATGCAGAGCTCCAGAGCGGTGAGAGTGGCAGGAAGAGAAAAGCCCTCCGGGAAACACTTGACCTTTGAATCACGAATATAAAGGTAAGTAATATTAGTTAGGAGGTGCCACTCTGCTTGATAGGATAATAGCTTGACACACCCTTCAATACGAAGCTCCCTCAAACTTGGCACAAGGATCCCCTCTGGAAATGCTTCCATCTCTGCACACCAATCAATATGTAGCTCTTTTAAATTTGGGAGAAGACCTTCCATGTCATCCGACATAAACTTCACACGATTACAACCCTTGTAAATACCTATATGTTGGAGATTTTGTAGAGGAGCAGTTGAACTCAACACAAAATTGACATTCTGACAATTGATTATGTCTAACCGTTGTAGTGATGGGGGCAAATGAATCATTTGATGTGATGTATTGGAGCACTCCCAGATACTTAATCGTTGAAGATGCAAATGTTTCAGAGAGTGCCTCCAACATTGTTTCCAACATCTGACATCCTGTAATTCCTAGCCTCCTAAGGGAAGGAGGTAACTCTTGCTCTTGCCACCCCACACTTCTGCATCCACCTATCACTAAATCCTGAATTTCAGGACACCTTGGAATAGAAGAAGCCAGCAATGGACAATATTGCATCTCTAAGGTTTTTAGAGAAAGCAACTGGCTAGGTAAATTTCCAACTAATTCGCAGCAAAACCATATTTTGAGTTGTTGGAGTTTAGGGAAAGCTTCCATGTCAATGGAATACCATTCTTTCCACGAAGTCATGTGTGAAAACTGAAGAAATTCAAGAGATGGAAATGGTATCATGGGAGCACATTCACTGGCCTTCAACAACTCTTCGCCAATCTTCTCAATACTTTCTAATCCTTCAATATATAATCTCCTTAGAGCCGGGAGCTGCCCGAGGGGGGGAAGCATGCAACAGTTTTTGCACTTATACAGTTGCAACCAAGTCACGTTGTGGTAGCGCGGACTCCCCAACCAGTCCGGAAATGTTGTGCCCCTATAACTGATTATTTTCAATTCTTCTAAATCCCAATGAGGTTGAAGCTTGTCCAAAATATCTCTCTCTGTTGTTGTATCTTCCACATCGCCATACTCTGACCAATATAATATTAGATCCTTAATGTGCTTCTTCTCCATCATTCTCGCTTCACAGGCTTCGTTTCCATTCTTGACATTCTCTAATTTATTAATTGCAACCCCACCCTTTAAATTTGGCATTTCTCCCAATTCTCCAATCCCGATCCCTTGCTCTTTTCCAACAACAAAGTCACTCAAAAATTGCAAATTTTTTAACTTGGCCAGTCCCCTCGGCATTTCTTTCAAACCAGTGTTTCTAACATCAAGATGCCGCAAGTTTACAAGATCTTGTGTATCACGTGGCAACATCTGCAGATGCCGACAATCTTTTAACTTCAATGTTTGTAGATTGTATAATTTGCACAATGAGTTAGGCAAACTTACAATCCTTTTTGATGAGGACAAATCCAAATGGCGAAGATTTACAAGATCTTGAATCTCATTTGGGAGCATCTCAAGATAAAGGCAATTAACCAACCACAACGTCTGTAAAGTATACATCTTACATATTGACCCAGGCAAGCTTTCAATATTTGTGTTTGATAGATTCAAATAGCGCAAATGGATGAATTCCCCAATAGACTCAGGAACTACCTTTAATGCATGCACACCATGAAGTGACAACATTCGCAAGCACTTCACATTTGATGAGAGAATATGAGAAGCATTTCCATCAAATCGAGAGAGATGGTAAGATCCCAATCCTATAAATGTTCGTAAGGATTTTATTTTTTTGAAAAACTCATGGTCTAAGCATCCATGATTCTGGTAGTTGCATGACAAATGGCGTGTCTTCTTATCAATTTTGTTTCCATCCTTCTCTAACCGAAAGTAAAAGTCTCCAGCAACATGAGTCGCTAAGTCATGAATGAGATCATGCATGACGAAGAACTCATCTCTTTTTTCGAACTGAAGCCCATAATTATTTGGAGAGGTTTGAAAAAATGACCTCGAAGTTAAATCATCAAAGTACCTGTAACCAACTTCTTCTAAAGTCATGTTCCCCTTTGGCTGTTGCAAAAAGCCCTCCGCCATCCACATCAAGATTAATTCCTCCTTACGAAACCGATAATCCTCTGGGAACAAAGAACAAAAAGCAAAGCATTGTTTTAAATGGGGAGGGAGATAATAATAACTAACTTTTAAGGCTGGAATGATCTCATTGCTGTCCGATGAATCCCACATGGCTTCTTTCAGTATTTTATTCCAGTCTTCAAAGTCAGGCTTTGATCGGAAAAGTCCCCCAAGTACTTTTGCAGCTAAAGGCAATCCCTTACACTTGCTAGCAACATCGCTTCTGATTTCTTCTAAGTAAGAATTCACGGTTGAATCTCTGGAATGGAAAGCGTGTGCAGCAAAAATTGACAAACAATCTTCATCAGACAAGACATTTAAACAATAAATTGACGAGATAGTTTTAACCATCAAAGCAACATGCTTTAGGCGAGTTGTAACAAGAATTTTACATCCTTCCACTCCATTGTAAAACAAATCTTTCAAAGCAACCCAGTCAGTGTATTTGTCATTCCAGACATCGTCAAGAACAATTAAAAACCTCTTTCTTTCTAAGTTTTCCGCCAAATGATGTCGAAGAAGATTTAAATCCATATTATCACAAACAAAACCAGGACAGATAGATTTAATTATAGACTGTGCTATTTTCAAATGATCAAATGCTTCAGAAACGCAAGCCCAAGCAGTGAGATCAAATTTTCGCTTCACATCATTATCATTATAAATTAGCTGGACTAAGGTGGTCTTCCCAAGCCCGCCCATGCCCACGACAGGGATCACAGACAACTGGCCACCGTCATCATTATTGAACATAAGCTTAATGATATCTTGTTTTTCTTTCTCTCTTCCATAAACATCAGAGACATTCACATGCGACGTAACTGGAGGCCTCCATGACAAAGTTTCTTTTCCACTTGTCTTTTCTTTTCCACTTGTCTTCTTCAAATCAAGGGCATCTTTCTTTCCCACAATACTTTCAATTCTATCAGTCATATCCTCTAACTTATTTGCCAGGCTCGTATCACGCAAACTAAGAGAAGCAAAGGAGAAAAAGGGCACCTTTTTCTGAGTGGCAGCTCGTGTGGAAATCTCATCCATCAAGTCTTCCAGGTCATAAGCAGCATCTTTGAGTTCATCAAGCCAGTCTTTGACAGCAGGATCGGTGAGTTGTTTGAGTTCAGCATCATTGAGCACGGCTCTTGCAGCAATCAGGGATGGCTTCAAACGTTGAAGGAGCTTGTGGTCGAGCTTCTTTCCACAAATCAAGTTTATCAAGTCAACTTGGTGAGGGGTTAACCTCTCCAGAAGCACATTGAAGACAGCAGAAAGAAGTGCATCGGCCATGATCACTCTGGAAATGAGTGATATTGCTCAAAACAGTGAGAACGCTCGGAAAGTTGAACAGCAGAGAAGACGTTGCAGGTGGGCTTGCTCTGAAGGATTGCAGAGGCAGTGAAAGATAATGTTGTACATTACTGAAACGTTAAGTATTTGTAAAATAACATTAAAAATTAATTTTTTAGCTGTTACTTCTACTGTTGAACCTCTGCTGTGAGGCTTTGCCTCCGTTTCGCCATTTGAATGAATTTCACTGGGAAAAAAAAGGGAAAATTGGTAATTAAATTGGGACGAGGGAGACAGGGAGTACCCTTGGTCGAGATAATAATGAAGAGAGAGGGCACCATAAGTAATCCGTGTGGGGATCACGTTGCTCTAGTTAAAAGCCTGAACACATGTTGTGGAAATTAAAATGACATGGCATGGCATGAACGACGAAGTCATAACTTGTAATTGCAAATCCAGAGAATCCAAACCGGTTAGTGAGATTACCCAAGGCATTCCCGGAGAGGGTCACTTTTATAATAATAACCTTAAAAATCATTAAAGACGTAATGAATATAAAAGTGTTTATCATTTCCTTCACCCCTTCATCTTCTCCAGCGAAACTTTCAATATAATAAGTGTTAATTATTTTTTATTTATTATGATCATTTGCATAACTCTTAATATAAAATCAGGTATGTAAATTGAGCTTGTTATTTATATTGTAAAAGATAATAATCCAAAGAAAATTTTCTCATTCTTTTATCTCCATTTCTTCTCCATATATTTCCCGTTCAAAAATATAAAATATTTTTTAAAAAATTAATGTTTAAAAATATAAAGCATTTTTAATCTTTTAAGGTGTAATCATTGCCTTTTTTTCAAAAATGTCCCTATTAATAATAATTTTATATTTGTTGTAGGGTATTTAATAGGGATAAATATGAAAAAATATGGTTAGTTTGAAAGTAGGTAATAACTTTAATGGGGGTTAAGATTCAGTTAAAAATGTCTTATATTTTAAACAGAGGGAGTATATCTTATTTTCTAATTGGTTATTTTCATAACAAAAGACAAATATTTTATCTTGTGCTATATATAAATTTCTTTGTATAAAAAATTGAAATTCTTTTGCAAAAAACATATCATTAGTTATTTTTAATTTGTTTTCGGTCAAATGTTTATTTTTTAAGTTAACTCTCTGATTTTGTATAAATAGAATAGAAGATTATATATGATTGAGAAAAATTTTTAAAGATAATATATCTTCTCTACTATAATGATATAATAAAATATGACTTGTATGTAAAATTAGATATAATAGTTGAATATATTATAGTGAATTTGTTAAAGAAAAAATTAATTTGTAGGTATTTATGATTTTTTTGTATTTTAAATTATGTTTAAGTAGTTTATTTTGTTTGAATTGAATATTCATAATTTGTCTTATTAGATATGGTAATCCATCAAAATTAAAATCCTTCGACTTTTTCGATAAAAAAAAAAAAAGAATCAAACACCTTTTTGGAAAAAAAAAACACTTTCACATGTTCATTAAAATATTATATAAAATTAATTACAAAATTTACATAATTAGATTATGTCTTTTGAATAAATATATAGTACATATATATAAAGTTAATAAAAAATGTAAATATTGTATTAAATAATTTTTTATTTTTTGACCAAAAGTATTAACTTAAATTTTTTAAAAATTTTAAAAGCTTTTTATTTTGAGAAAAATAATCATTCATTAATACTTTTAACATTCAAGAGTTAACATATAATGGATCAACCTCGAATAAAAATAAACTGTAAAGACTTCATTGAAATTAAAAAAATTATAAATAACCACAAATTAATTATTCCTTTGTTAAATTCATAAATAAACTTGTTATTTAAGTAAGTTTTACATTATTCAACTCGTGGTTAACTGAAGTTAAAATTCTGTAATTAATTTTTTCTTCCCCTTTGCTCATCCATGTTTTTTTATCAAAGATCTTTAAGTTGAATAATTATCCAATTTTTTAAAATTGAATTCATTACAATCTTTCTTTCCCGCCCCTCCTGCCAAGCCAAACCATGGTTATTGGCAAATCAGGTGTGCTTTAGTACTAATTGCTGTGATGAGATCTAATTATTTTATTTTATTTTATTTTATTTTAATAATGAGAGGAATCCAGGTTGATTTATCATAGATCCTGGCAGATACGTTTTCAGTGTGTGTACAGAGGAAGGACCACTTACGCTCAGACTGGAAAATAAAAAATTGTTAAAAGTATAAAATAAAATCATATTTAGATTTGGCGCTGCGACTAAATACTTGAATGCTTAGTTGCTTGGACGGTGACAAGACGCTGGACGTGAAATGGTAGATTTGTCATATGACGCAGTCTCTGACCATCTGTGCTATGCACGGTCTCATTGCGGAAAATTGGGCCACAAAAAAAAAAGGCAAGGGAAAAGAAAATAAATAAAAGGCGTGGAAATGATTGTAAAGGGATTTTAACGTAATCTCATTTTTAATAAAATAATTACATAACTTTAAATTATATTAACTTTTTTAATTTATCTCTATTTTAAAAATATTTTATTTTAAAATTAATATAAAATAATTTATTTATTATGAGTACTTTTTAAAAAAACATAATAATTATATTTTAAAATATTAAAAATATTTTATATTTTAATATAAAATTTTTAAAGAAAGGGGTGCTTCTCATCTCAAATTATATGGCAATGTTGGAGAAATTTTGTTATTTTAAATATAAAATAATTTAAATAAAAATAAAATTTTATTAATGATATTTTTTAAATATTATTCTACAACAGAATAGAGAATTGAAATAATTTTACTTTTAAAATTTCATTAAATGAATAATATTTTTAAAAGTTTATACTCTCTTCAATTTAAATTATAAGACAATGTTAAAAAAAAAATTATCAAAAATATGAGGCAATTTAAAAAAATAAAATTTTATTAATAATAATTTTTTTAGCATTACCCTTGAGTAGAGAAAGATTTGAAGTAATATTGTAACGATTAACAGTATAAGGATATTGTTAAGAGTTTACAGTTTTATTTTGAAGAAATAAGTTGCTAAAGTATCGTTATTATAATTTATTGATACAAATAATATTTTCTCAGACTATTTTATAACTGTGGACGGAGAAAGTATTTTTGTTTTGAAAATAAGTTTATAAAATATCATTGTTACGTTTTACAGATATGTGTAATGTTGTTTTAAATTATTTTATAATTTGGCATTGAGGGGTACTTTTTTATAAAATATTATCATTAACAATTTTTTAAGGTTGTTGCCCAAGTTATAACTTAATCTTCCATATTAATACAATGATATTTTTAAATTTATTGATATATGTTTATTTTTGTTAAAAAAAGTAATTGGAAAGAGTGAGATTGTATTTAGAGCATGGTTTTTTTCGTAGCAAAATATTTTTTTTTTCACACATATTTCTTCAAGAGTGGAATGACAGATAGGTTATAAGGGATCAATTAATTTAAAGTAGATTGTAAATGCCAAGCTTCAAGAATTTATAAGCTTAACTTTTAATTTTGTAACTTCATTATTATGAATTTTATAACTTATATTCTAAATTTTAATAAAAAATAAATTTATTTATCCTTCAATGGTATTAAAATTTAAAAAATATATTATAAATTTATTACAATAAAATTATAAAATTAAAAGATGAACTTGTAAATTTTAAAATTTTAATATTCGAGCTTAATTTAAATTATTTGATTCTCTTAAGATTCATCTATCATTCTTCCTTTATTCAAATGTACTGAAGAGTTAAATTATATGAATAAAAAAAAGGTGAAGAGATATTCTGGGGAGTTTGAACTTGACGAAAAATAGGACAATAATTTGTGGTTAAAAGAAAAGGCAGGACGATAATTCATTCCTGGGACCGATCACGTTGCTTTGGGTAAGGTTCAATTTTGAATGGCACTCCTGATTGAAGAAACGTGCTTCATTCATTATGGGAATGAAAAGATCCAATTAATCTTGAGTGAGAATGACAAAAAACTATTGTTGAAATACTTAAACGATAATTAAGAACGGTCAAATGTAATAATTCTAAGAACTTGGTTTTCAATTAATTTTGATGTGACCCCTGCGGAAATAAAATTACCTTAAAAATAATTACTCGTATGCATAATTTCATCAAAAATTTTCTTATAAATGACAACTAAATTGGGACGAGGGAATACCTTAAAAATAATTACTCGTATGTATAAGTTATTGTACTGTAAAAATACAAATATTTTATTGTTAAAAGCTGCAATATTATTGTTAAAAGTTAAACCTCAATATTTATGTTTTTATAAGACAAATTTATAAACTTTTATTAATATCTTAAATGTCATTCTTCCTTGGTTAAATGCCTCTGTGAAAATTAACATGACATGAACAAAGGAAATTGTAACTAGTAATTGCATATCCAGAGAATGCTAGGCGGGCAGTTAGATCAGCCAAGTGTATACTCTGAGGACACTTTTACATGAATAACCTTAAAAATAATTAAAGATATTATGAATATTAAAAGAGGGTTCATTTTCTTCACCTCTTCATCTTCCCACGTAAAACTTCCATTATAATAAGTGTTAATTATTCTTTATTTATTATTATCATTCATATAATCCTTAATATAACATTATACCTATAAAAAATATGTTATTTGTATTATAAAATATAATATTTTATAAAAAAAAATTTCATTCTCTCATCTCTATTTCTTCTCCATATGTCTCATTTTTTTAATTGGTTAATTTCATAACAAAAGACAAATATTTTAACATTAGTTATTTTTTTAATCTTTTTTTCCCAAAAGTTATTTTTTAATATAACTCTTTCATTTTTCATGAATAGAATAAAAGATTTTATATCACTGAGAAAATATTTTTAAAGATAGTACATCTCCTTGACTATGATGATGTAATTAAACATGATTTATACATAAGATTAAATAAAGTAGTTTGAATATATTATAGTGAATTTGTTGAAGGAAAAATTAAGTTGTAGGTCTTTTATGATATTTTTCTATTTTAAATTATGTCTAAGACTCTAAGTAGTTTATTTTGTTCGAATTGGGTATTTATGTTTTGTTTGAACATATGCCAATCCATTAAAATTAAAATCCATCAACTTTTTCGATTAGAAAAATTAAACTCTACACTTTTATATTTTTTCGGCCAAAAAACACTTTCATATGTTCATTAAAATGTTATATAAAATTAATTATAAAATTTGTATAACTCAAAATTTATATAATTAGGTTAAGTCTTTCGAAAAATTTATACATTTAAAAAATTAATAAAAGATATAAACATTGTATTGAATGATTTTTTATTTTTGGCCGAAAGTATTAAATTAAATTTTTTTTAAAATTTAAAAAGTAATTTTATTTTGAGAAAAATAATCATTTATTAATAATATTATTACTCAATGATTACTATATGTAACAGATCAAACTATAAGGGTTTAATTAAAAATGGCTACTTATTAATTAAAAACTAATTATTTAGTAGTTAAAAGATAAAAATCTAAAATCATTTTTAAATTAATCTCCTAATCAAGAACGGTCAGGGCCCCTTGTCTTTTCCTTTGGAGGTTCAAAAAGCGAAGAGAAATTGAGGTGGAGACAAGAAGGACAATAATTGATCCGTGTGGGGACTGAGGATCACATTACTTTAGTTAAAGCCTCAACACGCGGAGTTGAGTTTTCAGAAATTAAATTTAAAATCACAAGACATGACATGAAGTAGTAATTTGCATATTCGTTGGGCGGACCTAAAATTTTTATTAAGACAAAATATGTTTTCCTTCATTTAAAAATATAAAATATTTTTAATTTTTTAAAATATAATTATTATTTTTTTAATATTTTTATTGATAATAACTTTATATTTACTGTAAAATGTATAATAAAAATAAATATAAAAAAATAAAATTAATTTAAAAATAAATAATTACTTTTTTTAGGTGAGTTTTGATTTAAAAATGGCCTACATTTTTAAATGAAGGAGTATATAATAATTAAAGCAAACTTAAATTTTTATATATTAACAACCTAATATAAAAACTTCAATATATATATATATATTTAATTTAATCAATGTTCCAAATCAAATTTATATGTATTCAAATATAGTATAATATTATTTTTCTCTATCTTACTTTTAAAAATAATTTAAAAATTTTAATTAAAATAAAATAATTTCATTAACTAATAACTTATAACCTATAAAGTGAATTAAATTATGCTTCTAAAAGAATCCTAATATACATGATTGCAGGGAGTAAAATGTATTTATGAATTTGACTTGTATGCATAATTTTATTTAATTTTTTTATAAATGATACTTCTTTCATCTTAAATATATAATAAAATTTGAAAAAAATTATAAATACAATAAAATATAATATTAATATTTATAAATTTATTTTTTCAAAACAAACTATTAATTTTAAAAAATTTATATATACACATAATTATTATATTATATATTATTTTAATTTTTTCCCATTTAAAAGAATAATATTAAAAAAAATCATTAATAACACTTATTTTTTCAGTACAATAATTGATCCATGTGGGGACCACTTAGTTAACGCCTCTTCTTGGTTTTTTTTTTTTTTTTTTGAGGGGGGGCCACGTTGCTTGAGTTAAAGCCTGAAGACCGTTTGTGAAAATTGAAAGACATCTTTGTAAAAAAAAAAAAAAAAGAAACTGAAATGTGACATGACACTGAACAAGGCAGAAGCACTAGTATTGCATATCCGGGGTGGGTTTCTTTTCTCTGTTTTTTAACCTTACTCTTCACTATAAATGTGAATAGTTTAAATTAAATTATATTTTTAAAAATTATTAAATTTAAATTTTTAAATTTAATTTAACAATTTAAATTTGTATTAATTTTTTACTTTTCTTTTCTTGCAGGGGAGAGATTTAAAGAGCTATTGAAATTATTTTTATTTTATTATTTAAAAATTAATCTTTATAAAATATATTTTGAAATAAAAAAATAATAACAATATGTGTTTTTTCATTCTTTTTATTTTTCATAACAATAATTTCAAAATATTTAAAATTTATTTTTAATTTTTATTATTTAGAATAATATTTTATTTTTTTGTTTTAGGAAAACATTTTAAAAAAAATTTGCTAAATAAATTTTTTTATTCTCTCATTTAAAAAAAAAAACACTGTTTGTTAGAATAAATTTTCAAACAAGCCCCCGACGTCCCTCTTCCCGCCTCTCCTTCTCGCTTCTCCTCATCTCTCGCTCCTTACCTTTGGTTAAAAACTAAAGGGTTCAGATTTTTTATTTTTTAAACAATCATCATAATATTATATTAAAAAATAAATAAACTATTAAAATTTAATCTACATAGTTTAACTGCAATAAAATAAATAAAAAATTAATTTATATTCATAAATCCGTTGGTCCATAATGTGCCACATTATAAGGATCTTAAAAAGAAAATGACGGGAAATTTCCCCCAAAAAAAAGAATGATGGTTATATCGTGGCAAAAATCTTGAAAAATTGGTTGTAAAAGTTTATTCATACAATGTAATCACGATGAAGAACTTGAGAGTATTACCAAGGGTAGAGCCAAGCATTACAATCAGGGGTTTGAGATCACAGACCATATACTATCTTTAGGAAAAAACAATATATATATATATATATATATATATATCAACATATAACTAATATATATAAGTAAAAAACTGATAATAAAATCTCTTTAAAATATGTAAATAATAATCAGGTATCTTAAAATGATTTAATTTAATTTTTTTAAAGTTTCAAGGTACCTTTTTAACATTAATAATTTTATGTTAAATGACTAAATTATATCTTATTTAAAATAAAAATAATAATTTATTCTTTTTACAAAATACTCTCTTTGTCTCAAATTTATATAACAATGTCATAGAAATTTATTATCTCAGAATATGAGACAATTTAATAAAAATAAAATTTTATAAATAATAATTTTTTAAATTATTAAGTGGAGAAAGAATTGGAAGTAATTGGAAATATAATTATATTTCATAAAAATATTTCTAAAATTTATATTTTTATTTTAAAAATTTATAAAATGTTATTATTAAATTTTGTCGATAAATATAATAATTTTGAGACTCAGGGTGACAATATCTGGAATCCAGGTGATTTATCACAGATACTGACAGATATATTTTCAATGTGTGTAAAGAGAAAGGACCGCTTATGCTCAGACTAGAAAATAAAAAATTCTTAAAAGTGAAAAATAAAATAATATTTAGATTTGGCGCTGAAACAAAATCCTTGAATAGGAAGTTGGACGGTGACAGAGCGCAAGACATGAATGGTAGATTTGTCAAACGAGGCACCTATGTGCTGTCCACTGGCTCATTGTGGAAAAGTGCGCCCACAAAAAAAGAGGTAAGGGGAAAAAAATAAAAGACGCATGGAATGATGCTCCCCTGTCAACTTTTAAGAAAATTTGTTATTTTAAAATACTTCCTAAATTAAAAAATAAATATTTTTAATTAAATTATATCTTTTAATAAATAATTATTATATTTTTAAATTAATTTATTTTTTTTTTTATATTTTTTATTTGACAAAATGTTTTATTTTAAATAAAATAAAATAATTATATCACTTTTGTAAAAAAAAATAATTATACTTTAAAATTAAAAATATTTTTATTTTTAAACATTAACTATTAAAAATTGTCTTACATTTTTTTTTAAAAAATATAAGATAATTAGATAAAAATAAATTTTATTAATAATATTTTTAAATATTACGTTTTAAGTGGTATGAGAATTAAAATAATTATAGTTTTAAAGTTATATTGAATCAATGATATTTTTTAAAAATTCACACTCCTTTTGGCCCAAATAATAAAACATTATAAGTATATTTTATGTAAAAATATAAAATAATTTTAGAAAACTAAAACTTCAAGGATGCTTTTTCAATATTACTTTTCAAGTAAAAAAATTAATAATATTATAGTGTAATGATTAATAGTGTAAGAATATTTTTAAAAAATTATAATTTTATTTTAAAAAAGTAAGTTGCTAAAATATTATTATTGTGTTTTAGTATATGCGCAAGCTTATTGTAATTGTTTTATAATTTAAAATAAAGAAAGTACTTTTATTTTGAAGAAATAATTTGTAAAGTGTTAATATAAATTATTAATATGCATAATCTATATCAAATTATCTAATAATTTGGGATAAAAAGGGAACACTTTTTTTAATAAAAAATTGTCATTAACATTTTTTAAGTTATCACCCTGGTATAACTTAATCTTCCATATTAATACAATGACATTTTTAAATTTATTCAGATATATTTCTTTTTGTAAAAAATAATTGAAAAGAGTGTAAGGTACACATTTTTATCAAATTAAGGCATCACATTACAAACAAAGATGAAAAGATATCCTGTTGCAAAAAAAAATTATTTTTTTTATACATATTTCTTCAAATGTACTGGAGAGTTAAATTAAATGGATAAAAAAAGTGAAAAGATATTCCGACGGAGAGTTTGAATTTGATGAAAAGTAGGAGGACATAATTCATTCGTGGGACCGACCACGTTGTTTTAAGTAAGGCTTAATGGCAATCCCGATTGAAGAAACGTACTCGATACAACATGAGAATGGAAAGATCCAATTAATCTTTAGTGAGAATGACAAAAAATATTTTTGAAATACTTAAATGATAATTAAGAACAGCCAAATGTAATAATTCAAAGAACTTGGTTTCAATTAATTTTAATGTGACCCCTGTGGAAAAAATTACCTTAAAAAATAATTACTCGTATGCATAATTTCATAAAAAATTTTCTTATAAGTGGCAACTAAATTGAGACGAGGGAGCACCTTGGTCGACAGTCGAGACAATAATGAAGAGAGAGGGGACAATAATTGATCCGTGTGGGGACCACCTTGCTTTAGATAATAATGGGAGAACGAGACTGAAGGCCATACAAATATTTTATTATTAAAAGCTAAATATTATTGTTGAAAATCAAAACTTAACAACAATATATTTTTAGGAGATTATATTCAATAAAATTTATAAACTTTTATTAAGACTTTAAATGTCATTCTTCCTTAATTAAAAGCCTGTGTGGAAATTAAAATGACATGACATGGGATGACAAAGGATGTTGTAATTAATACTCCCTCCATCATGTATATATAATATTTTTAATTAATACTGTCATTCTTTCAAATAATACTGCCTTTTGTTATGAAAACCATTTTCTACAGGATATTTCATTCAAAAAGTAGGATATTTGAAGTTTAAAAAATATTTTTTCATTTTTTAACTATATAGAATAATGTGAGTTTAGTAATTATATATAGAAATGTTGAGTATTTGTTTTAAATAATAACAAAACTGAAAATCAAGTCTATTTTTCATGAGACCAAAAGAATTCAATTTACTTGATGTGTGCTCGACATGATGTTGGAGGGCCATGACTTTCTTCCAAGATAACTTTTTTTTTTAATATATAAAAAGATAATATATTGATATATTTTTCTTTTCTTTAATATAAATCAATCGGTATCCTGAAGTATTTTAAATTCATTATCCGTCCCAGACTAATCCAGATCCCTTGAGAGAAGACCTTACGATGATAATGGGGTACCAATAGGACGATCTCTTTGAGGCCATGTTAATTATCACGTCTGTTACTTTTCAAGTTTCGAACATTCACCTTTGAGAATGCCGATTGTAGTACTTTCCAACTACCGATAGCCCATCGGTTATTAATATGTTTGTTGTTTCTCTATTTATCTCTCTTTTGTTTTTTCTTGTTGCCAGACTGATGTTTTGGGCGTCCAGTTTTTACTCTAAGGGGCCTTTTCAAAAGAAACCACTAGCCTAGACAGTCCGGAATCGGTTAACTATTGTTGCAGTGCGGTAATTCTGTAATTGACTTTTATTTTGCTGTGAGTTCCTATGAACCCATGATCTCAGTCCTTCATGGTTTTCTTTTTAAAGGTTGTCTAGGTTCTCAAATTAATTATGCAAAATATAACTACGTAAGTTAAAGTGGTAAGGTTTCATTCAATATATTCTGTGACACAGTTTATTTTTTAAGTATAAGAAATAGGCTTTTTTTTTTATAGATAAAGCGAAACCATGGGCAAGTTAGCCTATCTTATCCCTCCTTCTTTCTCTATCTCTTATCAGTATGTTCTGCAGCTCATTTGGTGCAGTACTGATATGATAGAAACCATGCATAATAGATAATCCTTTCTTGGCCAAGAGATCCGCTGCTCAGTTTGCCTCCCTATGCACATGCCTCGTAACAACTTCCCAATCACGAGCTATTAGAGTTTTAGCCTTAGCGATTATGCCAGCCTCTAAATGATTTTCATTAATTTCCATGTCCAGTAATGAAATTAAGAGTCAGATTCTAGAATAACATGCTGATAGACCGTATCCCAAGTAGTCTTTAACCCATGTACACAAGCCCATAGCTCGGCAGTCAGGTTATCTCTTCCATCCAGTCTGTGAATGAAGCCAATAATGAAGTTCCCATCAGATCCTCTGATAGATCGCATGCACCGGCCTGTGAAGTATGAGCATATGCACCATCTACATTTACCTTAACCCATCCGTTCCTTAGTGCTACCTATCTCATATCTTCCTTTGTTCTAGGTAGCATATCATTTGTATTGCATAGTAAGGTATTTTGGGCTTCCCTCATGCACCTCATCATTGCATGGGAACTTCCAATAATTGTCTCATTGCTGACTTTTTTCTATTCAAATACAAAGAGGTTCTGTCTCTTCTAGATCCACCAACTAATCACACCAAAGAGCACTCCACTTGCCCCCCAACCCATGTTGGTTAGAGATATTCCACCGTAACCATTCTATGAGCTCCATATCTTTAAATTGTCTCCAAACTGATGGATGGATCATACTCATCCACAACAATTCAATTTGATGACAATCACAAGCACATGGAGTAAGGTTGCAGATTCCATGTGTCAACTTGGGCATATGTTACTTAAACTCATCCCACGCTTACATCTAAAAACATTGGTAAGAAGTCTTCTTTAAGAGGCTTACCACAAGAAGGTTCTGCATCATTGCGGGACACCTTTTTTTCCATATATTCTTCCATATTCGATCATGATTCGAACCAAAACGGCAGAGCCAGTCATAAGGAGACTTGACAGTAAACATACCACTTCGATCCCATTTCCATCAAATATTACCTGACCCTGTATCCTCAAGCCCTGTCTTCACCGTCTCCCACATTGCCTCAATAGTTGACCATATATTTGATCCTGGCCGCTTTACGTAAATTTTAAGAATTAAATCATCTCCACACTTGTATTTGCTTCGGATAACTCTGACCCAAAACTCGTCCTTTTTCTTTACCAGACTCCATCCTAACTTTATGAAAAGAGACTGATTTTGAAGTCTAGCATGTCTCAATCCTAGTCCACCCGACTTCTTTGGCTTACACACCTTATCCGTGCAACAAGAGATACCTTCCCCCTATCCCCCGTTTTGCCCCATAAAAAGGTTCGATTATGTTTATCAAGCACTTCACACATACTGGCAGGCAAATGAGCTACTTGCATAATACATCCAAGTATTGCAAAAGTAATAGAAGAAATTAAGGTGGTTCTACCCCCTAGAGATAGCAAGTTAGCTTTCCAACTAGACAACTGAGCTGTGACCTTATCCACAATCTCCTGAAACATAGTCTTGTCTACTCTTTTATGATGGAGAGCAACACCCAAATATTTACCCAAATCTTCAGTTTGAGCAAAACCAAGCAAATTACTAAGCTCCTTACATTTATTTGGGGTCACATTATTAGAAAAGAACATTCATGTTTTAACAGAATTTACCTTCAATCCCGAGCTTTTTCAAAAGTTGTCAATAGTCTCTCGAATCATTTCAGCCTATACTAATGTAGCCTTTGCAAAAATAATAATATCATCAGTAAAGAATAAGTGAGATATAGGCGGTCCCCTCTTGTTCAATCGTATTGGTTCCCATTTCCCTTCATCCATTTTTGCCTAGATTAGATGAGCCAACTTTTCCATATAGATAACAGAGATAGAGATAGAGAGAAATAGGATCTCCTTGTCTCACTCGTCAAGATGTAGAAAAGCATTCAGCTTTATCGCCATTCCATAAGAGCTACATACTTATAGAAGAGACACAATTGATAATGATATCAATCATATTTTGAGGCAATGCCATCTCCTGCAAACATTTAGTCAGAAAATCCCACCTAACACAATCATCTGCCTTTTCAAGATCAATCTTAATTATCATGAATCCTTTCTTCCCCATCATGCGTCTCATGGAGTGAATAACCTCCTAAGCAACAATAATATTATCTGCACTATGTCTTCCTGGCACAAAGCTACACTAATTAGGAGAGATAACATAAGGAAGGAAACCCTTAATCCTATTAGCCAACACCTTTGTTATCACCTTATAGATGACATTACATAAGCTAATAGGTCTAAGTAGAGCCGGTAATTCAGGCGAGCCTGGCTCAATTCGGGCTGGACTTATTTGGATCAGGCTTTAAATATCGTACCCTTTAAAAAAAGCCCATATAGTCAAGCTCGACCCTAACGTCTTCTGGCTTTGGGCTTATTCGGGCTGGCCCGAATACCCGGAACTTAAAAAATTTTTTTTTTTGCCTTTTTTGAACTAATTTTAATTTGTAATTTAAAAGCTATTTTTTTTCTCAAATAATATAAACATAACAACACATTTTAGATTAGTAAAATACATGTAAAAAAATTATTAAAATACATTAATATTAATAATAATAAAATTTGAAAAGTTAATTGCTTAATTTAACAACAAAGGCATGCTATGAAGTACCAATAAAGCTTATAAAGGTTCAAATAACTTAAAAATCAAAGTTTAATAATACATAATTGCATAATTCCTTCACAAAAAAGATGAAAATTTCACAATAAAGTTCAAAATATCATGCTCAAAAGTCAAAACATTATGCTGTCAATTTTCTTTAATTCCCTATTCCTCTTGACTCTCTTGATTGACATTATCATTATCATCCGAAGCTGCATTTGAACTCTCAGTGAGCATATCAACTGGTGAAAATTCTTCAGATGATTTCCTCTCATTTTCAATCACTATTTCATTATCTGTAATAAATGAACAAGTTTTGTAATATAATTTAGTAAAATTTGCTTCTAATCAAGAAATAAAAAAAATATATGAAAATAATCACATATTACCATCATCTTGAAAGCCACGCAACCAATTACGGGTGCAAATCAGAGCTTGAAAATTATCAGGAAGAAGAGTGCTCCGGTTTTTGTAAGAACACGTGAACCAATGCTGAATGCAGACTCACTTGGCACTATAATGATTAGAATGCTAAGTATATTAGCTGCCATCTTCGAAAGAATTGGAAATCTACCTTTATTAGTATTCCACCAATTAAGGACATCCAACTCTTGATATACATGAGGCTGAAGTATTACTTCATCTAGATAAAATTCAAGCTCAGACTTGCCAACAGACATAAAATCCATACTTATATAACTAATCCAATCTTGCATTATGCAAACATTTGAAGTAACATATGTCTTAAAAAAATTAAAATAAGATTAAAAATATAAAAAAAAACTTACATCTAAAATTCCTTGAATATTACTTGTTTTTGTTGAAGCATTAGAAGTAATGGAGGATTGAGCTTGATACCCATGTGTTGGCATTGTTAAACTTGATCCAACCCTAACATCAGAAATAGAAGTCATCTCTTTATACTGATTAAAAATATATTTCAATTTGCTTTGAATATTCCCAATCCTCGTATGGCAACTTATAGGAGCAATTTTGGCATACATATACTGTATCATTTGAAGCTTCATTCGTGGATCAAGCACAGCTGCAATTGCAAGGATATTGCTATAATCATTCCAATACTTATCAAACTTTTCTTTCATTCTTTTGGCCATTTCACAAATCACAAGGTCACCATTGAATATATTTTCATCTAACAAGAGTCGAATCTTTGACACTTGAGAGAAATACAAATTTGAAGTAGGATAAGATGACCCAGACATCAACCTTGTCATAACATCAAATGGCCTCAAGAAATTGCACATCTCTTCTCCTCTCCTCCACTCTTCATGTGTTGGGCAAGATGTGAAACTTGTATCATGACAAGATAAGCTGGTAAAAGCACGATGATATTTTAATGCACTTTCAAGCATTGCAAAAGTTGAATTCCATCTAGTGGGCACGTCCATTCGCAAGCCCATTGAATAATCAATTCCACCAACTTCTTCAACACATTGCTTGAAAGCAATCATTCTTGCCTCTGATCCTCTTACATACTTAATGCTGTCCCTAATCTTGTTTAAAGTGGTACTTATCACTTTCAAACCCTCTTGAACTATCAGGTTTAAGATTTGGGCACGACACCTTATATGAAAAAACTCCCCTTCACAAATCAAGCTTGCACTATCTTGCAAAGCTAGCCTCTCTTTCAATTTCTCCTGCATATTATCATTTGCAGAGGCATGTCTAAAGTAATAGAAAATACTTTCTTATTTATCCCCCACTCCACCAAACAATCATATACTTTTCTAGCCAATTCTACTCCAGAATGTGGAGGTTCCATGTGACAAAAAAAAGTATTTTACTATTCAACATCTAATTTTCATCAACAAAATGAGCAGTCAAACATAAATAACCTTTAGAGGTTACAGTTGTCCAACAATCAGATGTCAAAGAAATTCTTCCAACACTATTTAACAATTTTTGTTTCAAGGTTTCTTTATGCCCATGATATACTTTCATGACATCACTTACTGCTATTTTTCTAGTAATGCACTTCACGCTAGGATTCAAGACAGTAGAATAATGTCTAAACCATTTATATTCAACAATAGAATAAGGCAAATCATGTTCAATTATCATCATAGACAAAGAATGCCATGCCTCCTTTTCATCAAGTTTCCTAGACCTTAATTTTCCTTCTTTATCCATCAACATTAACCCAACATCATGATACTTTGCTAGTTATAGACAATTCTTAGCATGCCATGCTAGATGAGATGTGCCATCAGCTCTAAATCCTGCTAGATCTTTATTACAACCATTACATCTAGCCTTTGTTTTTCCATCAATTATAACTTTGGAAAAAAATTTCCAAACATCAGACGTGCAAGTTTTGACTCTTTTACTTCCAGAAAGCTTCCCTCCTTATTCAGAAGTTATTCTTTTACCAGAACAAATAGATTTTTCTCCTTGTTCAGCAACATTACCCACCTTACTAGCATGCAAATTATCATCCACCTTACTACCACTAGCACCCACATTTTTATTGCTAGCAGAACCACCAATTTTAATATATTTCTTTTGACTAGAAGACATTGTTTACTGCAAATAATGAGACATAAAAGACAATTAAATAAAATCAATTAACCACCACTAAAAAGAAAAAAGAAACCCATGCCCCTCTCAACCGTGACTACTTAGCTAAGTGAGTATAATGATCACCAAATAATACATAACAAGATTTTCTTTCAATACAAGATCTGTTCCTAAATAGCTTCATGCAAATTCAAATTGTCTGGACATGTATAAAAACAGAACAGAAAACCACTTGTACTTAGTCTAAATCACCTTACGGATCAGAGTAAATTCAATCTAAATCATTCACACATAGAGAGATAACTCATTCAGCCAAACAGCCACATCATCCACTTTCCCATCTAAATGAGTCGAATATATGACATAAATAGGAAGAAACAAAATAGGAAAACTTGAAAAATCAGAGGATGAAAGCTCACCTGTGCTCCCAGGGATGGTTTCCGGTGATGAGGGTGAAATATTTTTGCAGAGTACAGAACCAGAATGAGATGGAAAGGAGGGTGATGGCAAGGTGAGTAGATCTACGAGACTGCGAGGCAAATAGATTTGAGACTGCAACAATGCGAGGCGAGGAGAAGGAGATCAGAGATCTGGACACGCCGAGAGAAGAGCAGACTCACTGGAGTGGAGGATGAGATGATTCGTCTGAGATTAAAGGAGGACAATCACAGACTCACGAGTCACGATTGACGGATCTGCGTCTTCTCCGAGTGTATGCGTCTTCTCTCGTCTGCGTCTTCTCCGTGTGTGTGCAGTGTGCGCGGCTAACAACAAGGTGACCTACGATGTGAGTGCGGCAGTGTGCTGAGTGGCTGAGTGGCTGAGCGAGTGCTCGAGAGACTAGAGCATTCTTCTCTTTTCAACTTTCTCGCGTGCGTGTGAGGGTGGTGGCCGGTGAGGTTGAGTCAGTGACTGTGAGACTGAGGCAGTGAGGTGAGGCGTGACTTGACTGACTTCGTGAGGCGTGAGCAGATCAGCAGTAAGCAGAGGCAGAGCATTGAGAAAGTAAGAAAAGAAATGCAAAAAAAAATTAATGCCGGTATTCGGGCTGCCCGGATAAGCCCAAACAATAAAAAAATATTTTTTATTCGAGCTTGACCCTAAAATTTTCAGGCAGGTTCGGGTTGGCCCATCGGGCTTGGCCCAAATTACTGACTCTAGGTCTAAGATCCTTTAAAGTTTCCAGTAGCTCCTTCTTAGGAATCAAAACAATCAAAGTACCATTCACAGATCTGATATCATCAGGATTAGCAAATAAATATTAAATTTGCCTAACCACAGACTGACCAACAGTATTCCACTGGTTTTGGAAGAAGAGGGCATTGAATTCATTTGAACCCGACACCTTAAGAGCTCCCATACTAAAGATTGCCTCCTTAATTTCTTGCTCATCAACATCTCTTCCACTTTATAAGAAATAGGCTTTACCAACATTAAAAAATATCTCTTTGAGATATTAAGAACAATGAGTAAACATTTTAAATTAAATTATTACATATATATATATATATAAGGTTTGAAATTTAAATTCTTAACTACTTGTTTAAATGATGAATCTTTATTGCTCACATTAATTATAAAGTGCATTTATTAAAATTTAACTGTATGCATAATTTTATCAAAAATTTTCTGATAAATGGCAACTAAATTGGGAGGAGCAAGTGCCTTGGTCGAGAGTCGAGACAATAATGAAGAGAGATAGGTCAATAATTGATTCGTGTGGGGACCACATTGCTTTAGCTAAAGGGAGAATGAGATTGAAGGTCCACAAAGTGAATAATTTTGCCGCAAAAATACGTATATATTATTATTATTGAAAGTGAAAATGTTATTTTTAAAAGCTGAATCTTGATACCAATTGTTTGGATTAAAATTAAATCCATGCCTATTCAAAATATTACAATAATTATAGCAAATATTAGGCTGATGAGTGAAGCATCAGGCCTAACAAGAATGATAAATTCAGTTCACATCATGAAAAAAAAAAAAAAAACTTGACTAAGTAAGCACAAGTTTTCAAATCTTATAAAACTCAAAACTACTAGCTGAACAATTGACTTACATGAGATCATGATTTAAATGGGCCTTGAATCCCACAAGATCATTACCTTCACCCACGGACATTTTGAGAATGTAGGCTGAGAGTTACAAACAGCTAAACATAGCCTACGTGCACTATAAATAAAAGAATAATAGCAAAGAAAGGGAGGTTGAAATCATCACTAACATTACTCAAAACACCTAAAAACTCATACGAGTCTCGTGCTTTGTTAATTATTAATTTTAGCCTTAATTTATCTTTTAGTTTAGTTAGCTGATTAATTTATCTATTGTAATTTCATATACACATACACTATTTAATCAAAGTTATTTAATTCTATTTCACTTGTATTTTTATATAAACTAAGGTAAGGGAGTTTAAAAATCTATTTTATTTGAGACTTAACGTCTCTAACACACCTAATACTTTAATTGTTTGGTTGATTCATTTTTTAAATGTAAACAATAATATATATATATATATATATATTTATAAGATAATATTTAATATAAAATTTATGAGTTGTTATTGTGATAAATTTTGTTGTGGGGTATAAAATATCATTTTTTCCTTGATTAAAAGCCCGAACACGGTTTCTGAAAGTTAAAATAAGGTGACATGACATGAACAAAGGAAGTCGTAACTAGTAATTGCGTACTCAGATAATCCTAGGCTGTTAGCAAGATTACCCCATCGCATACTCAGAGGGTCACTTTTACAATAATAAGCTTAAAAATAATTAAAGATGTTATGAATATTAAAGGTGGGGTGACTTCCTTTACCTCTTCGTCTTTTTCCATGGGGCAGCTTCTGACCTCTGTGCTGTTCACGGGCTCACTATGCAAAAGTGGGGCCACAAAAGAAAAGAGGTGAGGGAAAAGACCTGAAGAGAAGACGCATGAAAATGATACCTTTTTTTTTTTGTAAGAAAAATTATCATCAACATTTTTTAAGGTTATCACTCTGGTTATAAGTAACTTAATCTTCCATATTAATACAATGATATTTTTAAATTTATTCACTTATGAATAAAATAATGCAAAAGAGTGAGATTTTATATAGAGCATGGTTGCCAAGAGCTTTTTAGTTCATTGGCACCCACACGTCCCCTTGAAAAGAAGTTATGGTTCCATGTTCTCTGCCCTTGCCTGCAAGCAGTAGGTGTGTGAATATGATAAGTGTGTATTATTCTTTCTTTTGAGACAAGGGTCACTATTTATTTCCACAAATCACTGAATTATTTTTTTTTCATATATATTTCTTGAAAGTTACTGAAGAGTTAAATTAAATGGGCAGGGAAAAAAGGGAAAAGATATTTTGATGAAGACTTTGAAGGTAGCACTTGATGCATTATCCTAATGATAAAGTGATCTCCTGAACTATACAGTAGAGATGGTGAAATAATGTGAAAAGATGATCCTCAATTCCTCATGTCGAAGTGAAGCACTCGAGAATAGTTTTTTAAAAAAAATAAAAATTGAGTGCTAGATAGTATAATAAATTTTGTAATTAAAGACTTTTTATCAAATTAAATATCTTTATGCATGTTTTTGAATTCTTAGAAATTTTTTTTACGGTGATAATAGTTATAATAGTAATGTGTAGCTGCTTTCAGAAAAATGACGAGATATACAATTAAACATATATAAATAACAAGTTCAATAAAAATTGCGTTGTGGGCAGTTGGCTTCTTTTTCTAAGATAGTGCATGCAGACTTTGTGGGAGAAGCCTCCTCTGCCTCTCCTCAAGGCATAAACTTAATTTGAACTACCTAAATTTAATATTTTTATTTTTTATTTTAATTTATATTTTTAAAATAAAAATATATAAAAATTGTAAAAAAAATTAATAAATATATTTAGCAATCTAACAGTCCAAATTTAATATAAATGCTTTGAGTTTAGTATTAATTTTTTTTAATAAATTTACTGTTCTGTTTATAATATATTTAAGCTGTCCAGAATATATTTAAAAAGTCAATTTAAAATTTTTACATTAAATTTAGAGCATATATATTAAATCTGGATTGTCAGACTTATAAGTACATTTATTAATTTTTTTAAAAAAATTTATATATTTTTTATTTGAAAAATATATATTAAAAATAAAAATATTAAATTTTAGATGTTCAAATTAAATCTGCATAATTTAAATTTACCTTTACCTCAAAAGGAGAAGTAGATGACGTTTCTCTCAAATGGGAGAAGCCGATCCAATGCATGCCTAGCATTTACGTGTGAACGTGAATGCACGAAGGTAGATAATTATGTCTCTAAATATGACAAAATAATCATTAAAATATTAACATGCCAGGTCATAGTGTCATATAAATGTGAATGTAGTGGGTGGCAACTCCCTAAGATGGTCCCTCCAACTCCAAGTTGAAATTATTATTAATTAAATTAACAAGCTTTCCCAAATCACATCTAATTTGCAGAATAAAGAAAATTAACTTTATCACTAAAGCAAAAGATTAAGAATTTAATTATTGTCACGCATTGTTCATATTGAAAGACATACAAAATTAAGGGTTAATCATCATTTTTATTCTTCAACTTTATTTAAAAGATCACTAAACATCCTAAATTTAACAACAAGTTAATTTTGTCCCCCAACATCAAGGTACTGAAAACCGGACCGGTCATTGAACCGGCCAAACTCAGAGGTCAGGGGTCATGGGTTCAACCGGGGGTCAAACCGGAGTCAGACCGGTCATAATAAAATAATATAATTTAAATAAAAAATGTATTAATTCTCAATACGTTCATACATATCCAAGTCTTAATATCTCATATAACATATAACAATAATTCTAACAATAATAAAATATAACAACACTTCTATATTTTTTAAAATAAGGTTAACTAAATGATAAAAAAATTTCAATGAGTTAAAATAATAGAAATAAAAATTTATTTTAAAATAAAAGATAATAAATGAAAGTGATATATTTTAAAATTATTTAATTAAATAATTCAAATTAAAAAATAATATAATATAATACATATTTATACTTTTTGATTTCTTTTTGCTTCTTTCATCCCCTTATCTGACATAAGTATATTTTTTTTTACCCTATAACTCCTATTGACCTATCATTAATCATTATCATGTCAAAATAAATATACATCTTAGTTAATCATTATCAATTTTTTTTAAATTTCAGCCCGCCTAACCCGCCTGAACCGAGGGGTTGGGCGGGTTAATCCGGATTAATCCCGGGTCACCCGGGTTAACCCGGGTTAACTTAAAACAAAATAAAAAGAAAACCGGACCGGACACATGGCCGGGTCACCGGTTCACCGATCGGACCGGCCGGTCCGGTCCGGTTTTAAAAACAATGCCCAACATCAAAGCTTTCCTCTTTCATTATGATGTCATTAAAACTTCTAATGTTCATTTGTCATCAATGTATTCCACTATTTTTTAAAAATATTTATTAAATTAAGAGTTATTTTTATCCCTTAACTTTTACTTAAAGAGTCAATGGACACTCTCAATTTAAATATTTTATAAAATATATTTAAAAATATAATGTAAATGTCACTAACAGTGAAGAGATGATAAGAAAATAACATGATGATGAGAGATAAAATTTTTAATATTAAAGGACATAATTGATCTATAATAAAATTTAGGATGACTTATAATTTTTGGAGTAAAGTTGATAGAAAAAAACAAGCATTAACCTAAATCAATAAAGTCACAATACATGCGTCAAATATAAATTAGAGAACTTAAAGGAAATTACACTTTCAGGAGGGAAAGGAAATTTTGCCAGCCAATCTACCGCGCTTTTGTTTTTTTTTGTTTTTTTGTTTTGTCAACGCAATGCGGAATTTAAGTCATTCATCCCTGAAAAAAAAAAAAAGTAAATTTTCAAGTCCTCTTTTAATTTTGCGTTGTTAGAGACCTCAAATGTTAATTCCTAAACATTTTTTCACGTCCTTGTTTATCAACCTTGTGTCCTTTCTGCTTTTTTTTTTTTTTTTTGGGAAAGCCCTCAGAGGAAACCAACTAGGCTAATTATATTTTACTATTTCGTCACTATTATCAAAAGATTCGTGATACTGTTAAGCATTAAGTCTACAAGACAAAAATAATCATCTATTATAATTAATATATATATATATATATATATATTAAAGAAATAACAGATTTGTCGCTGGCCCAAAAGATAATAATAACTGATTGGCCATGTGAGCCACCCAAAGTTAAAATATATACAAATCTGATTACACTTGCTTTCATAAATCACAACTACTTCACATAACATAAAAATATGTGACTAAAATAAAAAGATTATGAAGCTAATTAAATTTTATCCCCGTGCATAATGAATTTTGTTAGCTCAAACAGATATATAATATCTGGTTTTATATAATGTGTTTCACTATTCTCTTGATGCTATTTATAAGTCATTTTTAACATGTTTTATAAAAATTTAAAATTTATTAACTTTAGTTTAAAATTTAATAATTTTTCACTTCTATCCCTAATAAGGAGAAAAAGAATTATTATTAATAATTTTTCTTGATATTCAATAAGGAAAATAAGGTAAAAATAAACATAAAAAATAATAAAGTACCCTATAAATAAAATTAAAATTAATCTTCTTTTCCTATTTTATAAATAGAACTCAAGGAGTATTTAGTAATTCCTTGTTATAAAGTTTTACAAATGACATTGAGATATAAGTTGTAGTGAACAGCTGAATAAGTTGCGTCATTAATATTTAAGTTTGTTTGGTTACCTTTATGCAACGCAGGGGAATTCTTTGCATTAGGAGTTAGAAATGTGATGGATTATATAGTAGGGTTAATATATAATTAAATTTTGAACTATAAATTTAGGAACGATTTGAATCTTAAACTTGTATTTGATATATTTTAAACTATAAACAATTAAATTTGATATAATTTTATCTCACCATTAAATTAAAATAAATGTTCATTACTTTTTTAAAAAATAGGGTATGATGTGCAATTTTTCTTAAAAAATGTAGGAGAGAGGGAGATTGAGATTCAAAATGTATCAAATATGAGTTTAGAATTTAAATCGCTCCTAAATATATAATTCAGTTGATATTAACCCTTATTTTTTGTTGTTTGGTCACTAGTATCAAAAGATATGTGACACCACAAGTCTACAAATATGACCCAAACCAAAAAAAAAAAAAAAATTGTATCATGAAATATAATACACACACGCATACAACCATTCAACCAATGCCCAATTCCTTTTCATATGTATGATACCATAAATATGTCAAAGGCTGTGTTCAGAACCAGGGCAGTTACTTCATCTTACACTTGATCTAGAATAACAGGAGTCATGCAGTGCACAAAGGGAAAATTCCAATACCATGAACTACATATAGATTTCTCAAAGAGTTCAACCTCAATTCATGCCCGTGATCAACAGACTCTTGATCTCTTTTGTCCTTTCATTTTTTTTTTTAAATGTAAATGGGCCAAATGAGAATGAGGCATGTTAGATGGGTTTAATTGGTTAGGTTCTTTCGTAACCACTTTAAATGGTAAATGGATTTACTATGGTTGGTCTTTGTCAGTTCATTTTTTTGATTTTTTTTTTGTTTTTGTTTTTTGGATTCCAAAGTAGTTTGTCAATTCTGGTGTATTCATGGTCTGATGTTGTTGAGCCTCTTGACGTACATAAGCATACATACGTTCTAAATCAAGTTGGGTTTCTTTTCTGAGTATTTCTCCCCGAACTTGATCAAATTTAGTATCAAGACCGGCAAGAAATATATGAACGCGTAGACGAGTCATGGTAGTGTGGACATGGAGAACGTCGTCAATGGAGGTGGCTTGTTCATGGGAGAGATTGTCAATCTCTTGAAACAGGGCTACAAGTTCATTATAGTAAATAGTTAATAGGCAGCCATTCTGGCTTGTAGAGAACGTTCGCTGGTTCAAATTAAATAGTACGGTCTCGTCTGACGCATCGTAGAAGGTTTGAGCAAGTGCATGTCAGATCTCCTTCACGGTGGGGAGTCGGATGAATCGTTACATGAGGTTTGGATTCATAGCTTTGATTAACCAGCTATATACATGTTGATTGTCAGAAATCCACATGGTGTGTGTAGGGTCGTCAGCGGCTGGTTTCTTCATTTCTCCAGTAAGGTATCCTCCTTTATTTCTGGCCGTGATATGCATTTCCATCAACTGAGCTCATAGTGTATAGTTTGATTCGTCAAGAGTAATGGTCACAGGGAGCGGACCATGATCTGGATTTACTACAATGTGGTTCGAGTTGCTAGAAGATATTGTGGTAGTCGTCATTGTGATGATGCAGAGAGTGCAGGAGCATTCGAATGAGAGAAAGAATGGGTTAATTTGTGATTTTGCTCTAATACCATGTTCAAACTAGTGAGGTAATGATTTTCGAGTACTTTATTCAAACTGGAAGACGGATATATATATACACATCAAAGAATAATCGAGAGATCTTTCTGTTATGCTATACTTCCTATAGTTGTTATATTCTCTATATTAAATAATATATACAAATAATATCTAAACTATTTTTGAGAATATCTCGCTAACAAAAACATCTTTAGAAAAGAAACGAAAATGCTTTCAAGTCTCATGAAGAACACTTATTGGGAATCAAAAGATCAATGAAGGAGAGGATATGGACTACGTCATATTTCAATGAGCTTTTCTTCTCAATATAGGTTCAAGTCTCCAAATCCCTTTCAGTCTTTTTTGCTCTTTCTGCATTAAACAAACCCATGATATAAGAACATTTAAACAGGCAGTTTTCAAAGAATAAAGAAATCAAATTAAAGCCTTCGTTGAGTTCAAACCTAATGAGAATAGGAATGTATAAATATGAAGGATCTTAATTACAACATTACACCTTTTGAAGAAGAATCACTATGCTGCTTTCATCAATTAATAGAACTGCTCACATCAAGTTGACACTACCTGCAACCAACCCATAATTAATAAGAATAAACTCAAACAGAGAATTTTTTTTTAAAAAAAGAAGTAAATAAACAGAAACTTGTCTAGTGTACCTTCAAGTTACATGATTGAATAATGTATGAGCCACAAGATATACAAGGAAGCATGTCTTAAGAAGTGAGATTGAATGATTGATATCAACTTCAGGGAATATGCATCCCTTCATAATTTTGAGACCAAGCAGACTGCTTCACTAATCTTTAAAATAATTGAATTGTAAATATAATGGACTACGTAAATGTGTTGATGAATTAATGCTTTGAGCCCCATCAAATATGTGTGTGTATTAGCCAGCTCTGATACTGTTATCAAATATTTACAATAATTTAAAATACACATGAGATTGTTGCTTCAACTTAATTCATGAAGTTGCAAATTATGATACTTTAGTTAGTTCTTAAAATGGGTACTTATGGTGATGTAATTTCATTAGGAAAATAAGAAAATAAGGGTACAAAGTCACAACACACACAACATATTAAATTATCGAAAGGAAAACGAAGTACAAGTAACATGGAAAATAGTTGTTACAATTATATATGTGTGTGTATGATCATTTGGGAATTTATCAAAATAATAAAAAAGATAAAAAACTTAATTTATCCTTGAATTTTTTTTAGAAGAGCAAGGCACTTGTAATGAAGGGTGGGGCAATGTGCCCTTAAACAATTTTCTTAAGGATCAATATTATCCCTCCATTTAATACTTGTTAATTTGACCAACAGTTGGCCCAAAAAGTCATAGAGAATGATCTAGAAAATTATAAAAAAGACCAAAAAATTATAAAAAAATATTTTTATAAGAACATTAATATTAATTAAGTACCTTAAATTATAGATAACTTTCAATATAATAATATTATTTTTTATTCATATAAAAAAACCAAAATATTACTTTAAGCAATCATTTTAATCGGCTACTAGGTTAGCATCATATCATCATTGCTAGCAACAACACATATAAGTAATTAAAATATTATTTTTAAATAACATCTTAGTACAATATTAATACTTTAATATTTGGTAATTTAAATAATATTATAATTTATGAATATTCGTGCACAATTTACAAGTTAACTTTTAAGATATGCAAGTCTCTCAACTTATTTATTTTGGAAGGAAACTTGTAATTTATCATACAATTTTAGTTTACAAATTACCTATAAATTTCATAATTGTTTATATTTAAAAGATGATTTATGAAGGATTTAAGATTTAAGTGCACTTTTGCCTCTCAACTATTTGTTTAGAAGTATGCTTCCAAAACTTACATGTGGTGCAATTTTTTTTTTTAACATTTAAAAATGATGCAGTGAGCACTTTATTATTAAAAAAAATTAACTTTAATCGTTAATTAGTTTATCCAAAAAATTATAAAAATTCTTTACGTCCTTATCAAGATCATTAATTATATTGCATAATAATCCATGCGCTTGGAAAATTCAATCTTTAGGAATCATTTACTCAAGTCAGTCAGTGAATGAGATATGGAAAAGTAGCAGCACTGTGGAAAAGTAATATACAAAACAACCTAGAAAATTATGGTCCATGTAGGATTTAGATATTTATTTGACAAGTTTTAAAAATTGACGCAGCAATTACAATTAGAAAGTTTTTGAATTTACATTGCAAAGAGATAAGGTAAGGGTTGCTTTTTATATGCTATTTAGACATTTAGAAATAACTTTGCATTCTTGGCACAAAAAGGGTCAATTGTTGTACTTTGATAATATCTTCAAATGTTTCAGCAACAATCCAATGCTCTAAATAACAAGGCACTCAATTAGAAAAAGCTAGCTATTTAATATACATTCATAAAAATGCATTAAACCTCTTTACTATTGTACACACAAGTTAGTGCGGAACTGCAATTTTCTAATTAATCTATGAATCAGTTAAATATTCAATTGAGTTTTAACACTTTTTAACATGGTTTTCACATATGTTTTATGTGATCATCACCCTTGTCATATGATCACTACACAGAATAAGCAAAGATTTGGAAGAGAGGAATTTAAATTTCTACTATAAAAGAACTCATATAATATCCTTTTTGTAAAGAAGCTTGTTGGCTTGATTGAAAAGAGTATATTATTCCTTATTACTTTTTTAAATATAATCCTTTCGATGGTCTGGAATTTAAAAATAAAATAAAATAAGATCAAACAATAACACCATGATATTAATATATAGAGGTTTGGATTCAAAAATTGAACCCTACATTCTGTCCCCAAGCATGAAGCCTGGGAATTTTAAAAGTAACGAACAATCACAATACAATACACAATGTACAAGTCTTTATGAACTTATCCGAAAACAATTTTAGAAAAGAAAACAAAATGCTCATGAGTATGATCAGGAACTTAGTGAACAAGAGGACATAGACCCTATCGGATTTCATTGACATTTTCTCCTCAGTACAAATTCAAGTTTGCAAATCCCTTTCTGTCCTCTTTGCTGCTGCAACATTTTAAATAAACCCATAATAAGAATATTTAAACAAGCAGATTATGAGAGAATGAAGAAATCAAAAGCTTTTTGGTTGAGTTGAAACCTCATTAGAATAGGAATATATGAAGGATCTTAATCACAACATTACATCTTGTGAAGAAGAAGCACTATATGTTGTTTTCACCAATTAGAACTAGCTCATATCAAGATGGACACCGCCTGCAATGAACTCATAATTAATAAAAATTACAGAATAAGAAATCTCAAATAGAAAAAATAAAAAAAAATACATAAATAAAAACTTCTCTAGAATGTACCTTCAATATGATTGAATAATTTTGAGACCAAGCGAATTACTTCACTAATATTTAAAGAAATGAAATTGTAAATATAATTGACTGTGTAAATGCGTTATATCTTTTATTATATAAAGAATTAATGCTTTGAGCCACACACACACACACACACACACACACACACATATATATATATATATATATATATTGTGCCAGCAATGTTGTCAAATACTTACAATATAATAATTTAAAATAAACACGAGATTGTTACCTCAATTTAATTCATGAAGCAGGAAATTATTATAGTTTATATATATGTACATAGTTTAGTTCTAAAAATGCACTCGTACTTATAGTCATTTAATTCATTAATTCATTAGAGAAATAACAAGAACAGAGTACAAACTATAAAATCATTATAAATATTAATATAAAATATATTAATTAACAAAAGAACAACGAAATACAAGTGATATGAAAAACAGTTACAATTGTACAATATTCATCCTGAAAATCATGAAAATAATTAATACTTATAGTGAAGGGCGAAGCCAACATTGAAGAACAAAAAGGGCCAAGATTAAAAAACATATATACTATAAAATTTTCATAAATTTTAGAGGACTGAAAGTATGTAACACCTATATAATAATAAAAAAAAAAATTAGGAGAACCATGCCCTTGCTAGTCCCCCGCCCTCCGCCACTGCTTATAGTCATTTAATTCATTAGGGAAATAACAAGAACAGAGTATAAAGTCATTATAAATATTTATATACACCATATTAATTATTTAAAGAAAAAACGAAATACAAGTAATACGAAAAACAGTTACAATTGTACAACGTTTTCTCCAGAAAATCATGACAATAATTAAATTTCTCAAGACCGAAATCATCAAGGAGCAGTTTTCGTTCAAACCAAAAATGATGAGTACAAGCCAGTTAAAATCAGACGATTGGAGCGCAATATTTTCTGTGGGGGACAAAGCAATTGTCTCAATTAAATTGTAATCAACACGAATATACAGACCAAGTGAATTTATCAAAATTAAAAAAAATGCAACAAATTGTAAAAACAAGGTAAAAGAATGAATGAAAAAACTGGGCTATGCTACACAACAAATAAGTAAAACAAAAAAATCCATAATATCCAAGAAATTAAATTACCAAGGGACAAGATGTGGAAAATGCTTCCAATAAATACGTTGTTGTGGATAATTAGGAATTTTCATAAAACTTAAAATTTAAAGTTGCAATATTGGAACAAGGGAGTGAGAATAAGTACCCATATGGATAACTGTATCTTAGCTGCGTTGGAATACTTATGCATCGATGAGTGGGATGTGGGATATGCGGCGCATAAGATCTTCATCCTTCCTGTGGTATTTTTCTCCAAGCGGACAACACCTAATGCAAAGCTTTCTTAAAGAAGAAGGCAGCTTTTCTCCTGACATTTTCTCCAGCTTGAAACAAGTCACGATGTTGAATTGTTGGAGGGAGGTTAGATGCTCAAGTCCAGTGCAATCCAACGTCTCCAAGTCGTCGAAGGAGTCGAGCTCCAGAGTGGTGAGAGTGGCAGGAAGAGAGAAGCCCTCCGGGAATCACTTGACATTTGAACCACGAATAAGAAGGTAAGTAATATTAGTTAGGAGGTGCCACTCTGCTTGATGGGATAATAGCTTGTCACACCCTACAATATGAAGTTCCCTCAAGCTTGGCACAAGGATCCCCTCTGGAAATGCTTCCATCTCTGCACACCAATCAATATGTAGCTCTTTTAAATTTGGGAGAAGACCTTCCATGTCATCCGACATAAACTTCACAATATTACACCCCAACCCAATAGTTATAGATTGGAGATTTTGTAGAGGAGCAGTTGAACTCAACACAAAATCAACATTCTGACACTTGTCTATCTCTAACCGCTGTAATGATGGTGGCAAATGAATCATAAGAGGTGATGTATCAGAGCATTCCCCAATAATTAATCGTTGAAGATGCAAATGGTTAGAGAGTGCCTCCAACAGTGATTCCAACATCCGACATCTTGTGATTTCTAGCCTCCTAAGGGAAGGAGGTAACTCTTTCTCTAGCCACCCCATATTTCCACATCCACGTATCCATAAATCCTGAATTTCGGGACACCTCGGGATACAAAAAGCTAGCAATGGACACCAATAAATCCCTAGAGATTTCAGAGAAAGCAATTGGCTGGGCAAATTTCTAACTAGTTCAGAACAGCCACTTATTGTGAGTTGTTGGAGTTTAGGGAAAGCTTCCGTGTCAATGGAATGCCATTCTTTCCACGAAGTCATCCTTCTAAACTCAAGACATTCAAGAGACGGAAAAGGTATCATGGGAGCACATTCATTGGCCTTCAAAAACTCTTCACCAATCTTCTCAATACTTTCTAATCCTTCAATATATAATCTCCTTAGAGCCGGGAGCTGCCCAAGGGGGGGAAGCATGCAACAGTTTTTGCAATTATCCAGTCGCAACCAAGTCACGTTGTGGTAGCAAGGACTCCCCAACCAATCCGAAAATGTTGTGCCCCTATACCTCTCAATTTCTAATCCTTCTAAATCCCAATGAGGCTGAAGCTTGTCCAAAATATCTCTCTCTCTTGCTGTATCGTCCACGCCGTCATCCTTTGACCATGATAATGTTAGATCCTTAATGTGCTTCTTCTCTGTCATCCTCGCTTCATAGGCTTCATTTCCATTCTTGACATTCTCTAATTTATTAATTACAACCAAACCCTTTAAATTGGTCATGGCTCCCAATTCTCCAATATTGATCCCCTGCTCTTTTCCAACAACAAAGTCACTCAAAAATTGCAATTTTTTTAACTTGCCCAATCCCCTCGGCATTTCTTTCAAACCAGTGTTTCTAACATCAAGATGCCGCAACTTTACAAGATCTTGTGTATCACTTGGCAACATCTGCAGACTCCGACAATTTTGTAACTTCAATGTTTGTAGATTGTATAATTTGCACAATGAGTTAGGCAAACTTACAATCCTGCCTGAAAAGGACAGATCCAAATGGCATAGATTTACAAGATCTTGCATCTCATCTGGCAGCATCTTAAGAAACCAACATCCAAGCAACATCAACGTCTGTAAATTATACATCTTACATGTTGAACCTGGCAAACTTTCAATACTTGTGCCTGAAATATCCAAATAGCGCAAATGGATGAATTCCCCTATAGAATCAAGCACTACCCTTGATGCATGCGAACCTCGAAATGACAACATTCGCAAGCACTTCATATTTGATGGTAGACTATGAGGAGCATTTCCAACAGACTTGGGGATATTGAAAAATTCCAATCCTATAAATGTTCGTAAGGATTTTATTTTTTTGAAAAACTCATGGTCCAAGCATGCATAATTCTGATAGTTGCATGACAAATGGCGTGTCTTCTTATCAACTTTGTTTCCATTCTTCTCTAACCGAAAGTAGAAGTCTCCAGCAACATGAGTTGCTAAGTCATGAATGAGATCATGCATGACAAACAACTCACTTCTTTGTTTTAACCTAAGACGAGAGTACTCAATACTTGTTTGTAAGGGTTGAAAGAATGATCTTGAAGTTAAATCATCAAAGTACTCACAACCAACTTCTTCTAAAGTCATATTCCCCTTTGGCGATTGCAAAAAAACCTTCCGCCATCCACATCAAGATTAATTCCTCCTTACGAAATGTATAATCCTCTGGGAACAAAGAACAATACGCAAAGCATTGTTTTAAATGAGGAGGGAGATAATAATAACTGACTCTTGAGGCAGGAATGATCTCGTTGTCCGATAAATCCCACATGACATTTTTCAATACACTATTCCAATCTTCGGAGTCAGGTTTTGATCGAAATACTCCCCCGAGTACTTTTGCAGCTAAAGGCAATCCTTTACACTTGCTAGCAACATCGATCCCAATTTTTTCTAAGCATTTCACATTTGAGTCGCTAGAATGGAAAGCATGTGTAGCAAAAATTGACAAACAATCTTCATCAGACAAGACATTGAGGCGATAAAATGATGAGATGGTTTTAGCTATCAAAGCAACACTCTCATGGCGAGTTGTAACAAGAATTTTGCATCCTTCCACTCCATTCTGAAGCAAATTCTTTAAAGTATCCCAATCAGTGATTTTGTCATTCCAAACATCATCAAGAACAACCAAAAACTTTTTCCTTTCTAACTTTTTGACCAAATGATGTTGAAGAAGACTTAAATCCATATTATCACAAATAAAATCAGGACTGATGGATTTAATTATAGACTGTGCTATTTTCAAATGATCAAATGCTTCAGAAACGCAAACCCATGCAGTAAGATCAAATTTTTGCTTCACATCATTATCATTATAAACTAGTTGGACTAAGGTGGTCTTCCCAACCCCGCCCATGCCCACGATAGGGATTATAGACAACTGATCACCATCATCATCATCGAACAGAAGCTTAATTAGATCTTCTTTTTCTTTCTTCCTTCCATAAATATCAGAGACTTTCACATGAGACATAACTGGAGGCCTCCATGACAAAGTTTCAGTTCCACTTGTCTTCTTCAAATCAAGGGCATCTTTGAGTGCCACAATATGTTCAATTCTATCAGATATGGCTTCTAACTTATTTGCCAGGCTCGTATCACGCAAACCAAGAGAAGCAAAGGAGAAACAGGGCACCTTTTTCTGAGTGGCAGCTCGTGTGGAAATCTCATCCATCAAGTCTTCCAGGTCATAAGCAGCATCTTTCAGTTCATCAAGCCAATCTTTGACAGCAGGATCGGTGAGTTGTTTGAGTTCAGCATCATTGAGCACGGCTCTTGCAGCAATCAGGGACGGCTTCAAACGCTGAAGGATCTTGTTGTCGAGTTTCTTTCCACAAATCAAGTTGATCAAGCCACCTTGGTGAGGTGTTAACCTCTCCAAAATCACATTGAAGACAGCAGACAGAAGTGCTTCGGCCATGATCTCTTTGGAGAATGAGTGATATTACTCAAAACAGTGAGAATGCTCGGAAAGTTCAACAGCAGAGAAGATGTGATCAATACAGGTGGGGCGTGCTCTATTATATGATTTGAAAGGTGGTGGAGGATATTGTTGTACATTACCAAAACGTTAAGTATTTGTAAAATAACATTTAAAATTAATATTTTTCAGATATAGTAACATCCTTTTTTATTTTGACAACTAGATCTATTAACGTTAACATTAATGTAAAAAATGTAGAATTTACAGCAAATTATACCATCAGTAGATCATAAATGATATCATTCATTTGTTTGAGTATATATTCAAGTCATCGATTCAAATAATACAAATTTTGGAATTAAAATTGAAAATAAAATATTTTAAATTTTAAATATAACTATCAATTTATAATTGAAATTTTTATTTATAACATTATGAATTAATTTATGTAATTTATGTTTTAAAAAATTTATTTAAAACCTAGTATTCCCTCAGATAAAAAATATAAGGCATTTTTAATCAAATCTCGCCTAGTTACCTATTGTCAAATTAACCTTATCTTTTTTATATTTACTCTTATTAAATACCTTATAATAAATATAAAATCATTCTTCAATAGGGACACTTAAAAAAAGACAATAATTATATTTCAAAAAATTAAAAATATTTTATATTTTTTAACATTCAACTTTTTAAAAAATATTTTATATTTTTTAAGGACCCAAGTAACTGTTATTTTTTATCCTTTCAGCTTTACTGTCATTCTTTCAAATAATACCGCCTCCGGTGATGGAAAAACATTTTCTATAAACTATTTTATTCATAATGTAGGACATTTGTAGTTTTTTTATAAATTTTTTTTACTGTATAGAACAATGTGAGTTTGGAAATTATATATAGAAAATGTTGAGTATTAGTTATAAATAATAACGAAACTGAAAAATCAAGTCCATTTTTCGTGAGACCAAAAGAATTCAATTTACTTTATACGCGTTCGACATGATGGTGGAGGGTCATGGGGAAATTTTGAAATTCGAATTCTTGAGGAATCTCTACCACTTACGTTAATTGAAAGTATATTTATTAAAATTTACTTCCATCTAATTTTTTTTTATATTTTCTTATGATGGTAATTGGTAATTAAATTGGGACGAGAGAGACAGGGAGTGCCTTGGGCGAGATAATAATGAAGAGGGAGGGGACATTAATTGATCCGTGGGGACCACGTTGCTTTAGTTAAAGGCCTGAACACACGTTGTGGAAATTAAAATGACATTACATGGCATGGCATGAACAAGGGAATCATCACTAGTGATTGAGATTTTTTACCAACAATAAAAAAATTATTGCAATGCTGCTCTATAAAAAATATTTATCTAAATATTACATTAAAAATCATTCATATTGAAAACGAATTTGTTATTATAAACAAATTATTTAAGTCAAAAATAATTTTATAATTAAAAATTATTTTTTTATTTAATAAAAAATAAAATTATTTACTAGGTGAACGATTTCAGTTTTTTTATTAACATGACTATTTATTTATTGTTAACTGTGAGAATCTTTGTTTTTTCTTTTCATTTTACTTTTCCTGTGTGATTCATTTAAGTATGAGATAAATGGTCGTTGAATATTGTTAATGTTGCTCCAACCTTCAAATTTGATAAAACATCTAAGTATATGCAATGGTATTGAAAATATACCAACAATGAATTTAACTTATTAGTAGTAATACTAGATATGTGATATGTTTTCATCTTCTTCTACTAATACCATCTTTTTTCTTTATAAAAAATTGTTATAATATAATAATGTTTTATTGTTTATTTTAGACTGAAATAACAGAGAATTTATACTGACTAATGATTAATTCTCATTCAAAATACTCTCATTTCATTGATTATTTAGATAGAATTGCTCACAACTAATGCAACATCTTACTTGTAATGAGAGAACAACAATTTAATAGAAATCCTCAACATACTCTATCAAGAGTTGAATTGCCTCATCTACAAATTTTGAGATAGACTGAGCAAACGATGTAGTGGCCGTTTATCTACCCAACCACCAATTGAAAATGAAAATGTAAATGTAAGAAAACAAGAGCCTCAAAATTTTAGTCAGTCTCATTACATGCTAGCTTATCATTATCATCACCCTTTTCACTTCTCTCAATCCTATTCAACTAGAGCCTTATTACATACCACCCTCCTCATCATCACTTTTCAACTTACCCACTCCTAGTCAATGGCGCTAATGGAAGAAGGTGCAAACTTACCGCATACCCAATATCACTACTAATACGTTGGATCCATTGTTAGGTATGTCTTCAATATCATCACAAGTACTCAAATGTTCTATCAAACTCTTTAAGTGCCAAAGAAACATTAATAAGCGGCCATTTATCTCATGTTAAATGAATCATGTGGAAAAAGCAAAGCAAGAAAGGAAAGCAGATATTCTCACAATTAAAAGTAAATAAAATATCACATTAATAAAAAAACTAAAATCATTTGCCCAATAAACGATTTCACTTTTCATTTATTAAAAAAATATTTTTAATTATAAAATCATTCTTGACTTGAGTGATTTCTTCATACTCACAAACTTATTATCAATAGGAATAATTTTTAATGTAGCATTTAGATTAAATATTTTTACGATAAATTTTTTCTTGTTTGCAGTATATTAATAAAAAAAATCCTAGTAATTGCATATCCAGAGAATCCAAGCCGGTTCGATTGGTAAGATTACCCCACGCATACTCTGAGATGGTCACTTTTATAATAATAACCTTAAAAATAATTAAAGATATAATGAATATAAAAGTGTTAATCATTTCCTTCACCCCTTCATCTTTTCTTGCCAAACTTTCAATATAATAAGTGTTAATTTTTTTATTTATTATTATCATTTGTATAATTCTTAATATAAAATCAGGTATGTAAATTGAGCATGTTATTTATTATAAAGGATAATAATCCAAAGAAAATTTTCTCAGTCTTTTATCTCCATTTCTACTCCATATATATCTTCTTTTCTAATTCATTATTTGCATAACAAAAGACAAATATTTTATCTTGCGCTATATATAATTTATTTCCATAAAAAATTGAGATTCTTTTGTAAAAAAAAAATAGTATTAGTTATTTTTTAATTTTTTTGGTCAAATGTTAATTTTTTAATCTAACTCTCTCATTTCATATAAATAGAATAAAAGATTATATATGATTGAGAAAATATTTTTAAAGATAACATATCTTCTTTACTATAATGATATAATTAAATGTGACTTGTATATAAAATTAGATATAATAGTTTGAATATATTATAGTGAATTTGTTAAAGAAAAAATTAATTTGTAGGTATTTATGATTTTTTTATTCATTAATAATTTTAACATTCAAGAGTTAATTTGTATAATGGATCAAACTACAAGGGTTCAATTCAAACAAAATAAACTATAAAGACTTCATTGAAATTAAAAAATAATAAATAACCACAAATTAATTATTCCTTTGTTAAATTCATAAATAAACTTGTTATTTAAGTAAGTTCTACATTATTCAACTTGCGGTTAAAAGAAGTTAAAATTCTGTAATTAATGTTTTCTTCCCCTTTGCTCATACATGTTTTTTATTAAAGATCTTTAAGTTGAATAATTATCCAATTTTTTAAAATTGAATTCATTACAATCCTTCTTTACCGCCCCTCCTTCCAAGCTAGACGATGGTATTGGCAAATCAGGTGTGCTTTAGTACTCGTTGTTGTGATGAGGTCTAATTATTTTATTTTATTATTTTATTTTAACAATGAGAGGAATCCAGGTTGATTTATCATAGATTCTGGCAGATACGTTTTCAATGTGTGTACAGAGAAAGGACCACTTATGCTCGGACTAGAAAATAAAAAATTGTTAAAAGTATAAAATAAAATCATATTTAGATTTCGTGCGAAACGAAATCCTTGAATAGTTAGTTGCTTGGACGGTCCACAGGACGCTGGACGTGAAATGGTGGATTTGTCATATGAGGCAGTCTCCGACCATCTGTGCTGTTCCCGGTCTCATTGCTGATGAAAATTGGGCCACAAAAGGAAAAAAAGGTGAGGGAAAAGAAATAAATAAAAGACGCGTGGAAATGATTGCAAAGGGATTTTAACCAAATCTCATTTTTAGTAAATAATTATATATCTTTAATTAATAGTAACTTTTTATATTTCTCTCTATTTAAAAAATATTTTATTTAAAAATTAATATAAAATAATTATCATTATGATATTTTTTTAAAACAATATAATAATATATCTTAAAATATTAAAAAAATTTATATTTTAATATACAATCCCTAAAGAAAGGGATGCTGCTCATCCAAATTATAAGGCAATGTTGAAGAAATTTTATTATTTAAATATAAAATAATTTAAATAAAAATAAAGTTCATTAATTATATTTTTAAATATTATTCTACAATAGAATAGAGAATTGAAATAATTGTCCTTTTAAAGTTTCATTAAATGAATAATATTTTTAAAGTTTATACTCTCTTCAATCTAAATTATAAGAGAACATTAAAGAAAATTTTTATCAAAAAATTTGAAACAATTTAAAAAAAAATAAAATTTTATTAATAATAATTTTTTAACATTACCCTTGAGTAGAGAAAGATTTGAAGTATTGTTGTAACGATTAATAATATAAGGGTATTGTTAAAAGTTTACAGTTTATTTAAAAAAAATAAGTTGCTAAAGTATCATTATTATATTTATTGATACAATAATATTTCTCAAACTATCTTAACTTTGGATGGAGAAAGTATTTTTGTTTTGAAAAATAAATTTATAAAATATCATTATATGTTTTATAGGTATGTGTAATGTTATTTAAATTATCTTATAATTGACATAGAGGATACTTTTTTATTAAAAAAAATTATCATTAACAGTTTTTAAGGTGTTACCCAGGTTATAACTTAATCTTCCATGTTAATACAATGATATTTTTAAATTTATTCAATATATTTATTTTTTGTTAAGAAATTAGTTGGAAAGAGTGAGATTATATTAGAGCATGGTTTTTTTCGTAGCAAAAATATTTTTTCACACATATTTCTTCAAGAGTGGAATGACAAATGGGTTATAGGAGATCAATAATTTAAATTAGATTTTAAATGCCAAACTTCAATAATTTATAAGTTTGACTTTAATTTTGTAATTTTATTGTGATGACTTTTATAACTTATATTCTAAAATTTTAATAAAAAATAATTTATTTATCTTCAACTATATTAAAATTTAAAAAATAAATTATAATTTATTATAATAATAAAATTAAAAATTGAGAACTAAACTTATAAATTTTAAATTTTAACATTTGAGGCTTAATTTAAATTATTTAATTCTCTTAAAATTCGTCTATCATTCTTCCTTCATTCAAATGTACTAAAGAGTTAAATTAAAGGATAAAAAAAAGGTGAAGAGATATTTGGAGAGTTAAATTGGACGATAAGTAGGACAATAATTGGTGGTTGGTAAAAGAAAAAGCAGGACAACAATTCGTTGGGGAATGACAATTAAGAATTTTTTAAGAATATTAATTTTAATTATGGATAATAAATTTTAAAATTTCAATTCAGGATCATGGTCCTTAATTGTGCTAACAAAATAGTTTGTAAGGTGGGATTCACTAACACGACTTAGGGATTCACTAACCCAACTTGAAAAATTACTAATATATATTGTGAAAACACATGAAACTTACTTGAGAATGAATATTTAACCAAAAGCTCCACCTAAAAATTACTAACCCGGTTTGAAAAAAATTTTAACGTATATTGTGAAAATATGAAACCCTACTTGAGATCAATTGTTTAAAAAAAGTGACTTGTCTAAATTGGTGTTTTTTATTAAACAACCGATTCTCAAGTGGAGTTTTATGTTTTTACAATATATGTTAGAAATTTTTTTAAGTTGAGTTAATGAATTCCTAAGTGACGTTTTTTGCTAAACAATTGATTTTTAAGTGGGGTTTCATGTTTTCACACTAGACGCTATCAATTTTTTTAAGTTGGGTTAGTGAATTCTCAAGTGATAATAGTGAATTTCATCTCACAAACTATATTTTTTTATCACAATTAAAGACTATGGTCCTTAACTAAATTTTAAAATTTTATGATCCGTAATTGAAATTAATATTCATAGAAGATCCTTAATTGTCATTCTTCCTAATTCATTCGTGGGACCAGTTGCTTTGTGTAAGGGTCGATGGAACTCCTGATTGAAGAAACGTGCTTCATACATCATGGGAATGAAAAGATCCAATTAATCTTTAGTGAGAATGACAGAAAAAACTATTTTGAAACACTTAAACGATAATTAAGAACGGCCAAATGTAATAATTCTAAGAACTTGGTCTTCAATTAATTTTAATGTGATCCCTGTGGAAAAAAATTACCTTAAAAGTAATTACTCGTATGCATATTTCATCAAAAAATTCTTATAAATGGCAACTAAATTGGGACGAGGGAGTACCTTAAAAATAATTACTCGTATGTATAAGTTATTGTAAAAATACAAATCTTCTTATTATAAAAGCTGACATATTATTTTTTAAAAGTTAAACTTTAATATCTATGTTTTTATAAGGCAAATTTATAAACTTTTATTAATACTTTAAATGTCATTCTTCCTTGATTAAAAACCTCGGTGAAAATTCAAATGACACGACATGACATGAACGAAGGGAGTTGTAACTAGTAATTGCATATCCAAAGAATCCTAGGCAGTTAGTTAGATCACCCATGTGCATACTCAGAGCCTCAGAGGGACACTTTTACAATAATAAACTTAAAAATAGTTAAAGATTTATAAATATTAAAAGAGGGATCATTACGAAACTTCCATTATAATAAGTGTTAATTATTTTTCATTAAATATAATACTCCCTCCCGAT